>NC_064293.1:8425463-8491874 GCF_019186545.1 Solanum stenotomum
AATTTTCGTGTGCTATAGTCCACAATTTTTTGGTGATCCAGAATTTCGACCTCATTTTTGCTAAAATTTTACCTGGACATCTGTTAAGACCTTATCTGTGTAGCCAGTTGACCCTCACGGCCAGAATGCCCCAATTTCATGGTCAAAGGAGCCCTAGAGCAGGTAAACCCCCTATTTTTCTGATTTTCGTGTGCTACAATCCACATATTTTTTGGTGTTCCAAAATTCCGACCTCCTTTTTGCCAAAATTTTTCCTAGACTTCCGTTAAGACTTTATCTGTTGAGACAGTTGGGCCTCACGGCAAAAATGCCCCATTTTCAAGGTCAAATGAGCTCTAGAGCAGGTAAAACCCCCATTTTACCAACTTTCGTATGCTATAGTCCACGGATTTTTTGGTGATCAGAAATTCCGACTCAATTTGTTCCAAAATTATAACTAGCCATTTTTTAAGACCTTATCTATTGAGCCAGTGGGCCCTCACGACCAAAATGTCCCATTTTCAAGGTCAAACGAGCCGTAGAGCAATTAAACCCACCATTTTACTGATTTTCGTGTGCTATAGACAACATATTTTTTGGTGATCCAAAATTTCGACCTCATTATTTCCAAAATTTTACCTGGACATCTGTTAAGACCTTATCTGTGGATCCAGTTGGCTCACACAGCCAGAATGCCCCACTTTCAAGGTCAAACGAGCACTAGAGCGAGTAACTCCCCATTTTACTGATTTTCATGTGCTATAGTCTACAAATTTTTCGGATATCCAGAATTACGACCTCATTTTTGACAAAATTTTAACTGGACGTCCGTTAAGACGTTATCTGTGGAGACAGTTGGCCCTCAAGGCCAAAATACCCTATTTTAAAGGTCAAACAAGCTCTAGACCAGGTAAAACCCTCATTTTACCGATTTTCGTGTGCTATAATCCACATATTTTTTGGTGATCCCAAATTCTGCCCTCATTTTTTCCAAAATTTTACTTGGACGTCCGTTAAGACGTTATCTATGTTGCTAGTTTTCTCACACGTCCAAAATGGACCATTTTCAAGGCCAAATGAGCCCTAGAGTAGGTAAAGCCCCCATTTTATAGATTTTTGTGTGCTATAATTCCACGGATTTTTTAGTGATCTAAAATTCTGACTTTATTTTTGCTAAGAATATACCGGGACATCTGTTAAGACCTTATCTATGGTGCCAGTGTGCCCTCACGACCAAAATGGCCCATTTTCAAAGTCAAACGAGCCCTAGAGCATGTAAACCCCCTATTTTGCCGATTTTCGTGTGCTATAGGTCACCATCTTTTTTGGTGATCCAGAATTCCGACCTGATTTTTGCAAAAATTTACCTGGACATCCGTTCAGACCTTACCTATGGAGCCAGTTGGCCCTTACGGCCGGAATGGCCTATTTTCAATGTTAAATGAGCCCTAAACCAGGTAAACCCCTATTTGGCTGATTTTCGTATGCTATAGTTCACCATATTTTTTGGTGATCCAGAATTCCGACCTCATTTTTGCCAAAATTTTACTTGGACGTCCGTAAAGACCTTACCAATGGAGCCAGTTGACCTCACAGCCAGAATGCCCCATTTTCAAGGTCAAACGAGCCCTAGAGTAGGTAAACCCCCATTTTACCAATTTTTGTATGCTATAGTCCACAGATTTTTAGGTGATCTAGATTTCAGACCTTATTTTTGCCAAAATTTTACCTGGACTTCCGTTAAGACCTTATCTGTTGAGCCAGTTAGCCCTCACGGCCAGAATGCCCCATTTTCAAAGTCAAACGAGCCCTAGAGCAGGTAAACCCCCCATTTTACTGATTTTCGTGTGCTATAGTCCACAGATTTTTTGGTGATCTGAAATTCCGACCTCATTTATGCCAAAATTTTACCTGGACGTCCATTCAGATATTATCTACGTGGCCAGTTTGCCCTCACGTCCAAAATGGATCATTTTCAAGGCCAAATGAGCCCTAGAGTAGGTAAACCCCCCATTTTACCGATTTTTGTGTGCTATAAGTCCACGTATTTTTTGGTGATTCGAAATTCCGACTTCATTTTTGCCAAAATTATAACTGGACATCCGTTAAGACCTTATCTATAGAGCCAATTGGCCCTCACGATGAAAATGGCCCATTTTCAAGGTCAAACGAGCCCTAGAGCAGGTAAACCCCTCATTTTGCTGATTTTCGTGTGCTATAGGTCACCAACTTTTTTGGTGATCCAAAATTTCGACCTGATGTTTGCCAAAATATTACCTAGACGTCCCTTAAGACCTTACCTATGGAGCCAGTTGGACCTCACGACCAGAATGGCCTATTTTCAAGCTCAAATGAGCCCTAAAGCAGGTAAACCCCCATTTGGCAGATTTTCGTGTGCTATAGTTCACCATCTTTTTTGGTGATCCAGTATTCCGACCTCATTTTTACTAAAATTTTACCTGGACGTCCATTAAGACTTTACTGATGGAGCCAGTTGACCCTCAAGGCTAGAATGCCCCATTTTCAAGGTCAAACGATCCCTAGAGTAGGTAATCCCCATTTTACCAATTTTTGTATGCTAAAGTCCACAGAATTCCGACCTCATTATTGCCAAAATTTTACTTGGACATCCGTTAAGACCTTATCTGTGGATCCAGTGGGTCCTCACAGCCAGAATACAAGGTCAAACGAGCAATAGAGCAGGTAAACCCCCCATTTTACTGATTTTCATGTGCTATAGTCCACAGATTTTTTGGTGGTCCAGAATTACGACCTCGTTTTTGCCAAAATTTTACCTGGACGTTCGTTAAGACCTTTTCTGTGGAGACAGTTGGCCCTAATGGCCAAAATGCCCCATTTTCAAGGTCAAACGAGCTCTAAAGCAGGTAAAACCATCATTTTACCGATTTTCGTGTGCTATAGTCCACATATTTTTTGGTGATCCAAAATTTCGACCTCATTTTTTCAAAAATTCTACTTTGACGTCCGGTAAGACGTTATCTATGGAGCTAGTCGGCCCTATGACGAAAATGCCCAATTTTCAAGGTCAAACGAGCCCTAGACAAGTTAAACCCCCCATTTTGCCGATTTTTGTGTGCTATAGGTCACCATCTTTTTTGGTGATCCATAATTCCGACCTAATTTTTGCCAAAATTTTACCTGGACGTCCGTTAGGACCTTACCTACGGAGCCAGTTGTTCCTCACGGCCAGAATGGCCTACTTTCTAGGTCAAATGAGCCCTAAAGCAAATAAACCCCCATTTGACCGATTTTTGTGTGCTATATTTCACCATCTTTTTTGGTGATCCAGAATTTCGACCTCATTTTTGCCAAAATTTTACCTCGACGTCCGTAAAGACCTTACCGATGGAGCCAATTGACCCTCACGGCCAGAATGCCCATTTTCAAGGTCAAACGATCCCTAGAGTAGGTAAAACCCATTTTACGAATTATTGTATGCTATAGTCCATGGATTTTTTGGTGATCCAGAATTCCAACCTCATTTTTGCCAAAATTTTACCTGGACATCCGTTAAGACCATATCTGTGGATCCAGTTGGCCCTCATAGCCAGAATGCCCCATTTTCAAGGTCAAACGAGCACTAGAGCAGGTAAACCCCCCATTTTACTGATTTTCATGTGATATAGTCCACAGATTTTTTAGTGGTCCAGAATTACGACACCATTTTTGCAAAAATTTTACCTGGACGTCCGTTAAGACGTTATCTGTGGAGACAGTTGGCCCTCAAGGCCAAAATGCCCCATTTTCAAGGTCAAACGAGCTCTAGAGCATTGTAGGTAAAGCCCCCATTTTATCGATTTTTGTGTACTATAAGTCCACAGATTTTTGGTGATCTAGAATTCCAACTTTATTTTTGCTAAAAATATACCGGGACGTCTGTTAAGACCTTATCTATGGTACCAGTGTGCCCTCACGACCAAAATGGCCAATTTTCAAAGTCAAACGAGCCCTAGAGCATGTAAACCCCCCATTTTGCTGATTTTCGTGTGCTATAGGTCACCATATTTTTTGGTGATGCAGAATTCCGACCTGATTTTTTCAAAAATTTTACCTGGACATCCGTTAAGACCTTACCTATGTAGACAGTTGGCCCTTACGGCCGGAATGGCCTATTTTCAAGCTCAAATGAGCCTTAATGCAGGTAAACCCCCATTTGGCCAATTTTCGTGTGCTATAGTTCACCATCTTTTTTGGTGATCCAGAATCCCGACCTCATTTTTGCCAAAATTTTACCCGGACGTGCGTAAAGACCTTACCGATGGAGCCAGTTGACCTCACGGCCAAAATGCCCCATTTTCAAGGTCAAACCAGCCCTAGAGTAGGCAAACCCCCATTTTACCAATTTTTGTATGCTATAGTTCACGAATTTTTTGGTGATCCAGAATTCCGACCTCATTTATGCCAAAATTTATCTGGACATCCGTTAAGACCTTCTCTGTGGATCCAGTTGGCCCTCACAGCCAGAATGCCCCATTTTCAAGGTCAAACGAGTACTAGAATAGGTAAACTCCCTACTTTACTGATTTTCATATGCTATATTCCACAGATTTTTTGGTGATCCAGAATTCCGACCTCATTTTTGCCAAAATTTTACCTGGACGTCCGTTAAGACGTTATCTGTGGAGACAGTTGGCCCTCAAGGCCAAAATGCCCCATTTTCAAGGTCAAACGAGCTCTAGAGCATTGTAGGTAAGGCCCCCATTTTATTGATTTTTGTGTACTATAAGTCCACAGATTTTTTGGTGATCTAGAATTCCGACTTTATTTTTGCTAAAAATATACCGGGACGTCTGTTAAGACCTTATCTATGGTACCAGTGTGACCTCACGACCAGAATGGTCTATTTTCAAGCTCAAATGAGCCCTAAAGCAGGTAAACCCCCATTTGGCCGATTTTCATGTGCTATAGTTCTCTATCTTTTTTGGTGATCCAGAATTCCGACCTCATTTTTGCTAAAATTTTACCTGGACGTCCATTAAGACTTTACTGATGGAGCCAGTTGACCCTCACGGCTAGAATGCCCCATTTTCAAGGTCAAACGATCCCTAGAGTAGGTAAACCCCATTTTACCAATTTTTGTATGCTATAGTCCACGGATTTTTTGGTGATCCAGAATTCCGACCTCATTTTTGCCAAAATTTTACCTGGACATCCGTAAAGACCTTATCTGTGGATCCAGTTGGCCCTCACAGCTAGAATGCCCCATTTTCAAGGTCAAACGAGCAATAGAGCAAGTAAACCCCCCATTTTACTGATTTTCATGTGCTATAGTCCACAGATTTTTTGGTGATCCAGAATTACGACCTCATTTTTGCCAAAATTTTACCAGGACGTCCGTTAAGACCTCTTCTATGGAGACAGTTGGCCCTCACGGCCAAAATGCCCCATTTTCAAGGTCAAACGAGCTCTAGAGCAGGTAAAACCCTCATTTTACCGATTTTCGTGTGCTATAGTCCACATATTTTTTGGTGATCCAAAATTCCGACCTCATTTTTTCCAAAATATTACTTTGACGTCCGTTAAGACGTTATCTATGGAGCTAGTCGTCCCTACGACGAAAATGCCCAATTTTCAAGGTCAAACGAGCCCTAGACAAGGTAAACCCCCCCATTTTGCCGATTTTCGTGTGCTATAGGTCACCAACTTTTTTGGTGATCCATAATTCCGTCCTGATTTTTGCCAAAATTTTACCGGGACGTCCGTTAAGACCTTACCTACGGAGCCAGTTGTCCCTCACGGCCAGAATGGCCTATTTTCTAGGTCAAATGAGCCCTAAAGCAAATAAACCCCCATTTGGCCGATTTTTGTGTGCTATATTTCACCATCTTTTTTGGTGATCCAGAATTCCAACCTCATTTTTGCCAAAATTTTACCTGGACGTCCATAAAGACCTTACCGATGGAGCCAGTTGACCTCACGGCCAGAATGCCCCATTTTCTAGGTCAAACCAGCCCTAGAGTAGGTTAACCCCAATTTTACCAATTTTTGTATGCTATAGTTCACGGATTTATTGGTGATCCAGAATTCTGACCTCATTTTTGCCAAAATTTATCTCGATATCCGTTAAGACCTTATCTGTGGATCCAGTTGGCTTTCACAGCCAGAATGCCCATTTTCAAGGTCAAACGAGCAATAGAGCAGGTAAACCCCCCATTTTACTAATTTTCGTGTGTTATAGTCCACAGATTTTTTGGTGATCCAGAATTCCGACCTGATTTTTGCCAAAAGTTTACATGGACGTCCGTTAAGACCTTATCTGTGGAGCCAGTTGGCCCTCACAGCTAGAATGCCCCACTTTCAAGGTCAAACGAGCCCTAGAGCAGGTAAACCCCCCATTTTACTGATTTTCGTGTGCTATAGTCCACAGATTTTTTGGTGATCCAGAATTCCGACTTGATTTTTGCAAAAATTTTACCTGGACGTCCGTTAAGACCTTATCTGTGGAGACAGTTGGACCTCACGGCCAAAATGACTCATTTTCACGGTCAAACGAGCTCTGGAGCACGTAAAACACCCATCTTACCAATTTTCGTGTGCTATAGTTCACAGATTTTTTGGTGATCCAAAATTCCGACCTCATTTTTTCTAAAACCTTACCTGGACATCTGTTAAGACGTTATATATGTGGCCAGTTTTCCCTCACGTCCAAAATGGACCATTTACAAGGTCAAATGCCCCTAGAGTAGGTAAACCCCCCATTTTACCGATTTTAGTGTGCTATAAGTCCACGGATTTTTTGGTGATCTGAAATTCTGACCTTAATTTTACAAAATTATAACTGGACGTCCGTTAATAACTTATCTATGGAGCTAGTCGGCCCTACGACCAAAATGGCTAATTTTCAAGGTCAAACAAGCCCAAGAGCAGGTAAACCCCCCATTTTGCCAATTTTCGTGTGCTATAGGTCACCATCTTTTTTGGTGATCCCTAATTTCGACCTGATTTTTGCCAAAATTTTACATGGACATCCGTTAAGACCTTACCTATGGAACCAGTTGGCCCTCATGGCTAAAATGGCCTATTTTCTTGGTCAAATGAGCCCTAAAGCAGGTAAACTCTGATTTGGCCGATTTTCGTGTGCTATAGTTCACCATCTTTTTTGGTGATCTAGAATTCCGACCTTATTTTTTCCAAAATTTTACCTGGACGTCCGTAAAAACCTTACCGATGGAGCTAGTTGACCTCACGGCTAGAATGCCCCATTTTCAAGGTCAAACGAGCCCTAGAGTAGGTGAACCCCCATTTTACCAATTTTTGTATGCTATAGTCCACGGATTTTTCGGTGATCCAGAATTCCGACCTCATTTTTGCTAAAATTTTACTTGGACGTCCGTTAAGACCTTATCTGTGGAGACAGTTGGCCCTCACGGTCAAAATGCCTCATTTTCAAGGTCAAACAAGCTCTAAAGCAGGTAAAACCCTCATTTTACCGATTTTTGTGTGCTATAGTCCACATATTTTTTGGTGATCCGAAATTCTGACCTCATTTTTTCCAAAATTTTACTTGGACGTCCGTTAAGACGTTATCTATGTTGCCAGTTTGCCCACACGTCCAAAATAGGCCATTTTCAAGGCCAAATGAGCCCTAGAGTAGGTAAACCCCCCATTTTACCAATTTTTGTGTGCTATAAGTCCACGGATTTTTTGGTGATCCAAAATTCTGACTTCATTTTTGCCAAAAATATACTGGGACGTCTGTTAAGACCTTACCTATGGAGCCAGTTGTCCTTACGGCCGGAATGGCCTATTTTCAAGGTCAAATGAGCCCTAAAGCAGGTAAACCCCCAATTTTTGTATGCTATAGTCCACAGATTTTTTGGTGATTCAGAATTCCGACCTGATTTTTGCCAAAATTTTACCTGGACGTCCGTTAAGACTTTACCGATGGAGCTAGTTGGCCCTCACGTCAAAAATGGCCTATTTTCAAGGTCAAATGAGCCTTAAAGCAGGTAAACCCCCATTTGGCCGATTTTCGTGTGCTATAGTTCACCATTTTTTTTTGGTGATCCAGAATTCCCACTTCATTTTTGCCAAAATTTTACCTGAACATCCGTAAAGACCTTACCGATGGAGCCAGTTGACCCTCATGGTTAGAATGCCCCATTTTCAAAGTCAAACGATCCCTAGAGTAGGTAAACTCCCATTTTACCAATTTTTGTATGCTATAGTCCACGGATTTTTTGGTGATCCAAATTCCGACCTCATTTTTGCAAAAATTTTACCTGAAGATCTGTTAGGACCTTATCTGTGCAGCCAGTTGGCCTTCACATTCAGAATGCCCCATTTTCAACGTCAAACGAGCCCTATATAAGCTAAACCCCCCATTTTACTGATTTTTGTGTGATATAGTCTACAGATTTTTTGGTGATCCAGAATTCCGACCTGATTTTTGCCAAAATTTTACCTGGACGTCCATAAGACCTTATCTTTGGAGACAGTTGGCCCTAACGGCCAAAATGGCCCATTTTCAAGGTCAAACGAGCCCTAGAGCACGTAAAACCCCCATCTTACCAATTTTCATGTGCTATAGTTCACAGATTTTTTGGTGATCTGAAATTCCGACCACATTTTTTCTAAAACTTTACCTGGACGTCCGTTAAGACCTTATCTATGTGGCCAGTTTGCCCTCAAGTCCAAAATGGACAATTTTCAAGGCCAAATGAGCCCTAGAGTAGGTAACCCCGCCCCCCCATTTTACCGATTTTTGTGTGCTATAAGTCGACGGATTTTTTGGTGATCTGAAATTCCGACTTTATTTTTACAAAATTATAACTAGACGTCCGTTAAGACGTTATCTATGGAGCTAGTCGGCCCTATGACCAAAATGGCCAATTTTCAAGGTCAAACGATCCCAAAAGTAGGTTAACCCCCCATTTTGTCGATTTTCGTGTGCTATAAGTCACCATCTTTTTTGGTGATCCATAATTCTGACCTGAATTTTGCCAAAATTTTACCTGCACGTCCGTTAAGAACTTACCTACGGAGCCAGTTGGCCCTCATGGCCAGAATGGCCAATTTTCTAGGTCAAATGAGCCCTAAAGCAGGTAACCCCATTTGGCCGATTTTCGTGTGCTATAGTTCACCATCTTTTTTGGTGATCCAGAATTTCGACCTTACCAACGGAACCAGTTGACGTCACTGCCAGAATGCCCCATTTTCAAGGTCAAACCAGCCCTAGAGTAGGTAAACCCCCATTTTACCAAATTTTGTATGCTATAGTCCACGGATTTATTGGTGATCCAGAATTTCGACCTTATTTTTTCCAAAATTTTACCTGGACGTCCGTTAAATCCTTATCTATGGAGACAGTTGGCCCTCACGCCCAAAATGGCCCATTTTCAAGGTCAAACGAGCTCTAGAGCAGGTAAAGCCACCCCATTTTACCAATTTTCGTGTGCTATAGTCCACACACTTTTTGGTGATAAAAAATTCCGACCTCATTTTTTCCTAAATTTTGCTTGGACATCCGTTAAGAGGTTATCTATGTTGCCAGTTTGACCACACGTCCAAAATGGAGCATTTTCAAGGCCAAATGAGCCCTAGAGTAGGTAAACCCCCCATTTTACCGATTTTTGTGTGCTATAAGTCCACAGATTTTTTGGTGATCCAAAATTCCGACTTTATTTTTTCCAAAATTATACCCGGACGTCCGTTAAGACCTTATCTATGGAGCCAGTGGGCCCTCACGAACAAAATAATGCATCTTCAAGGTCAAACGAGCCCTCGAGCGGGTAAACCCCCCATTTTGCAGATTTTCGTGTGCTATAGGTCCCCATCTTTTTTGGTGATCTAGAATTCTGACCTGATTTTTGCCAAAATTTTACCTGGACATACGTTAAGACCTTACCTATGGAGCCAGTTGGGCCTCGCGGCCAGAATGGCCTATTTTCAAGGTCAAATGAGCCCTAAAGCAGGTAAACCCCCATTGGGCCGATTTTTGTGTGCTATAGTTCACCATCTTTTTTGGTTATCCAGAATTCCGACCTCATTTTTCCAAAGTTTTACGAGGACATCCGTTAAGACCTTATCTGTGGAGCCAGTTGACCCTCACGGCCAGAATGCCCCATTTCCCTGGTCAAACGAGCCCTAGAGCAGGTAAACCCCCCATTTTACTGATTTTCGTGTGCTATAGTCCACATATTTTTTGGTGATCCGAAATTCCGACCTTATTTTTTCCAAAATTTTACCTGGACGTTCGTTAAGACCTTATCTGTGGAAAAAAGTTGGCCCTCACGGCTAAAATGGCCCATTTTCAAGGTCAAAGGAGCTCTAGAGTAGGTAAACCCCCATTTTTACCAATTTTCGTGTGCTATAGTCCACAGATTTTTTGGTGATCCAAAATTCCGACCTCATTTTTTACAAAATTTTACCTGGACGTCCGTTAAGACGTTATCTATATGGCCAGTTTGCCCTCACTTCCAAAATGGACCATTTTCAAGGCCAAATTAGCCCTAGAGTAGGTAAACCCCCCATTTTACCGATTTTTGTGTGCTATAACTCCACGAATTTTTTGGTGATCCGAAATTCCAACTTCATTTTTGCCAAAATTATAACTGGACGTCCATTAAAACCTTATCTATTGAGCCAGTTGGCCCTCACGACCAAAATGGCCCGTTTTCAAGGTCAGACGAGCCCTAGAGCAGGCAAACCCTATATTTTGTCGATTTTCGTGTGCTATAGGTCACCATCTTTTTTTGGGATCCAGAATTCCGACGTGAATTTTCCCAAAATTTTACCAGGACGTCCGTTAAGACCTTTCCTATGGAGCCAGTTGGCCCTCACGGCCAGAATGGCATATTTTCAAGGTCAAATGAGCCCTAAAGCAGGTAAACCCCATTTGGCCGATTTTCGTGTGCTATAGTTCACCATCTTTTGTGGTGATCCAGAATTTCGACCTCATTTTTTCCAGAATTTTACCTGGACGTCCATAAAGACCTTACCGATGGAGCCAGTTGACCCTCACGGCTAGAATGGCCTATTTTCAAGGTCAAATGAGCGCTAAAGCAGGTAAACCCCAATTTGGCCGATTTTCGTGTGCTATAGTTCACCATCTTTAGTCGTGATCAAGAATTCTAACCTCATTTTTTCTGAAATTTTACCTGGACTTCCATAAAGACCTTACCGATGGAGCCAATTGACCCTCACGGCCAGAATTACCCATTTTCAAGGTCAAACGAGATCTAGAGTAGCTAAACTCCCATTTTACCAATTTTTGTATGCTATAATCCACAGGTTTTTTGGTGATCCAGAATTTCGACCTCATTTTTCCAAAAATTTTACCTGGACATCCGTTAAGACCTTATCTGTGGAGCCTGTTGGCCCTCACGGCCAGAATGCCCTATTTTCCTGGTCAAATGAGCCCTAGATCAGGTAAACCCACCATTTTACTGATTTTCGTGTGCTCTAGTCCACTAATTTTTTGGTGATCCAGAATTTCAACCTCATTTTTGCAAAAATTTTACCTCAATGTCCGTTAAGACCTTATCTGTGGAGAAAGTTGGCCCTCACGGCCAAAATGGCACATTTTCAAGGTCAAACGAGCCCTAGACCAGGTAAACCCCGCATTATGCCAATTTTCGCGTGCTATAGGTCACCATTTTTTTTGGTGATCCAGAATTTCGACCTGATTTTTGCGACAATTTTGCCTGGACGTTCGTTAAGACCTTACCTATGGAGCTAGTTGGCCCTCACGGCCAGAATGGCCTATTTTGAAGGTCAAATGAGCCCTAAAGCAGGTAAACCCCCATTTGTCCGATTTTTGTGTGCTATAGTTCACCATCTTTTTTGGTGATCCAAAATTCTGACCTCATTTTTTGCTAAAATTTTACCTGGACGTCCGTAAAGACCTTACCGATGGAGCCAGTTGACCCTCACAGCCAGAATGCCCCATTTTCAAGGTCAAACAAGCTTTAGAGCAGGTAAAACCCCCATTTAACCTAATTTCGTGTGCTATAGTCCAAAGATTTTTTGGTGATCCGAAATTCCGACCTCATTTTTTCCAAAATTTCACCTGGACGTCCGTTAAGACGTTATCTATGTGGCCAGTTTACCCTCACGTCCAAAATGGACCATTTTCAAGGTCAAACGAGCCTTAGAGGAGGTAAACTCCACATTTTGCCAATTTTCATGTGCTATAGGTCACCATCTTTTCTGGTGATCCAGAATTCCGGCCTGATTTTTGCCAAAATTTTACCTGGACGCCCGTTAAGACCTTACCTATGTAGCCAGTTGGCCCTCACTTCCAGAATGGCCCATTTTCAATGTCAAATGAGCCCTAAAGTAGGTAAACCCCCAATTTTGCCTATTTTCGTGTGCTATAGTTCACCAACTTTTTGTGTGATCCAGAATTCCGACTTCATTTTTGGCAAAATTTTACCTGAACGTCCGTAAAGACCTTACCGATGGAGCCAGTTGACCCTCACAGCTAGAATGCCCCATTTTCTAGATCAAACGAGCCCTGGAGTAGGTAAACCCACATTTTACCAATTCTTGTATGCTATAGTTCATGGATTTTTTGGTGATCCAAAATTCTGACCTCATTTTTGCCTAAATTTTACTTGGACATCTGTTAAGACGTTATTTGTGGAGCCAGTTGGCCTTCACGACCAGAATGGCCCATTTTCAAGGTCAAACGAGCTCCAGAGCATGTAAAACCCCCACTTGGCCGATTTTCGTGTGCTATAGTTCACCATCTTTTTTGGTGATCCTGAATTCTGACCTCATTTTTTCTAAAATTTTTCCTGGATGTCCGTAAAGACATTATCGATAGAGCCGATTGACCCTCACGGCCAGAATGCCCAATTATCAAGGTCAAACGAGCCATAGAGCAGGTAAACCCCCTATTTTACTGATTTTCGTGTGCTATAGTTGACAAATTTTTTGTTGATCCGAAATTTCGACCTCATTTTTGCCAAAATTTTACCTGGACGTCCGTTAAGACCTTATTTGTGGAGACAGTTGTCCCTCACGGCCAAAATTGTCCATTTTCAAGGTCAAACGAGCTCTAGAGCAGGTAAAACCCCCATTTTACCTAATTTCGTGTGTTATGTCCGTAGATTTTTTGGCGATCCGAAATTCCGACCTTATTTTTTCCAAAATTTTACCTGGACAACCGTTAAGACATTATCTGTGTGGCTTGTTTGCCCTCACGTCCAATATGGACCATTTTCAAGGCCAAATTAGCCCTAGAGATGGTAAACCCCTCATTTTACCGATTTTTGTCTGCTATTAGTCCACGTATTTGTTGGTGATCCAAAATTCTGACTTTATTTTTACCAAAATTATAACTGGACGTCCGTTAAGACCTTATCTATGGAGCCAGTGGGCCCTCACGATCAAAATGGCCCATTTTCAAGGTCGAACGAGCCCTAGAGGAGGTAAACCCCACATTTTGCCGATTTTCGTGTACTATAGGTCACCATTTTTTTTGGTGATCCAGAATTCCGACCTGATTTTTGATAAAATTTTACCTGGACGTCCGTTAAGACCTTACCTATGGAGCCAGTTGGGCCTCACGGCCAGATTGACCTATTTTCTTGGTCAAATGAGCCCTAAAGCAAGTAAACCACAATTTGGCCGATTTTTGTGTGCTATAGTTCACCATCTTTTTTGGTGATCCAGAATTTCGACTTCATTTTTGCCAAAATTTTACCTGGACGTCCGTAAAGACCTTACCGAAGGAGCCAGTTGACCCTCACGGCCAGAATGCCCCATTTTCAAGGTCAAACGAGCCCTAGAGTAGGTAAACCCCCATTTTACCAATTTTTGTATGCTATAGTCGAGGGATTTTTTGGTGATCCAGAATTCCGACCTAATTTTTGCCAAAATTTTACCTGGACATCCGTTTAGACCTTATCTTTGGAGCCAGTTGGCCCTCACGGCCAGAATACCCCATTTTCAAGGTCAAACGAGCTATATAGGAGGTAAAACCCCCATTTTACCTAATTTCGTGTGCCATAGTCCACAGATTTTTTGGTGATCCAAAATTTCGACCTAATTTTTTCCAAAATTTTACCTAGAGAACCGTTAAGACGTTATCTATGTGGCCTGTTTGCCCTCACGTCCAAAATGGACCATTTTCAAGGCCAAATAAGCCCTGGAGTAGGTAAACCCCCAATTTTACCAGTTTTTGTGTGCTATAAGACCGCGGATTTTTTGGTGATTCGAAATTCCAACTTTGTTTTTGCCAAAATTATAACTGGACGTCCGTTAAGACCTTATCTATGGAGCCAGTAGGACCTCATGACCAAAATGGCCCATTTTCAAGGTCAAACGAGCCCTAGAGGAGGTAAATACCACATTTTACCGATTTTCGTGTTCTATAGGTCACCATCTTTTTTGGTGATCCAGAATTCTGACCTTATTTTTGCCAAAATTTTACCTGGACGTCCGTTAAGACCTTACCTACGGAGCCAGTTGGCCCTCACGTTCAGAATGGCCTATTTTCAAGGTCAAATGAGCCTTAAAGCAAGTAAACCCCCATTTGGCCGATTTTCGTATGCTATAGTTCACCATCTTTTTTGGTGATCCAGAATTCTGACCTCATTTTTGCCAAAATATTACCTGAACGTCCGTAAAGACCTTACCAATGGAGCCAGTTGACCCTCAGGGCTAGAATGCCCCATTTTCAAGGTCAAACAGCCCTAGAGTAGGTAAACCCCCATTTTACCAATTCTTGTATGCTATAGTCCACGAATTTTTTGGTGATCTAGAATTCCGAACTCATTTTTGCCTAAATTTTACCTGGACATCTGTTAAAGCCTTATCTGTGCATTCAGTTGGCCTTCACGATCAGAATGCCCCATTTTCAAGGTAAAACGAGCCCTAGAGCAGCTAAACCCCCCATTTTACTGTTTTTCGTGTGCTATAATCCACAGATTTTTTGGTAATCCAGAATTTCGACCTCATTTTTGGTAAAATTTTACCTGGACGTCTGTTCTGACCTTATCTGTGGAGACAGTTGGCCCTTACGGCCAAAATAGCCCATTTTCAAGGTCAAACGAGATCTAGAGCAGGTAAAACCCCCATCTTATCAATTTTCGTGTGCTATAGGTCACCATATTTTTTGGTGATCCTGAATTTCGACCTGATTTTTGCCAAAATTTTACCTGGACGTCCGTTAAGACCTTACCTATGGAGCCGGTTGGCCCTCACGTCCAGAATGGCCTATTTTAAAGGTGAAATGAGCCTTAAAGCAGGTAAACCCCCATTTGGCCAATTTTCGTGTGCTATAGTTCACAATCTTTTTTGGTGATCCAGAATTCCGACCTTATTTTTGCCAAAATTTTAACTGGACATCCGTAAAGACATTAACGATAGAGCCAGTTGACCCTCATAGCTAGAATGCCCCATTTTCAAGGTCAAACGAGCCCTAGAGCAGGTAAACCCCCCATTTTACTGATTTTCGTGTGATATAGTCCACAGATTTTTTGGTGATCCAAAATTTCGACCTCATTTTGGACACAATTTTTCCTGGACGTCCGTTAAGACTTTATCTGTGGAGACAGTTGGCCCTCACGGCTAAAATGCCCCATTTTCAAGGTCAAACGATCTCTAGAGCAGGTAAAACCCCCATTTTATCAATTTTCGTGAGCTATAGTCCATATATTTTTTGGTGATCCAAAATTCGGACCTCATTTTTTCTAAAATTTTACCTAGACGTCCGTTAAGACGTTATCTATGAGGCCAGTTTGCCCTCACATCTAAAATGGACTATTTTCAAGGCCAAATGAGCCTTAGAGTAGGTAAAGCCTCCATTTTACCCATTTTTGTGTGCTATAAGTCCACGGATTGTTTGGTGATCCGAAATTCTGACTTCATTTTTGCCTAAATTATAACTGGATGTCTGTTAAGACCTTATCTATTAAGCCAGTGGGACCTCACGACCAAAATGGCCCAATTTCAAGGTCAAACGAGCCCAAGAGGAGTTAAACCCCCTATTTTGCCGATTTTCGTGTTCTATAGGTCACCATCTTTTTTGGTGATTCAGAATTCCAAACTGATTTTTGCCAAAATTTTACCTGGACGTCCGTTAAGACCTTACCTACGAAGCCAGTTGGCCCTCACGGCCAGAATGACCTATTTTCAAGGTCAAATGAGCCCTAAAGCAGTAAACCCCCATTTGGCCGATTTTCGTGTGCTATAGTTTACCATCTTTTTTGGTGATCCAGAATTCCGACCACATTTTTGCCAAAATTTTACCTGGACGTCCGTAAAGACCTTACCGATGGAGCCAGTTGAACCTCACAGCCAGAATGCCCCATTTTCAAGGTCAAACCAGCCCTAGAGTAGGTAAACCCCCATTATACCAATATTTGTATGCTATAATCCACAGATTTTTTGGTGATCTAGAATTCCGACCTCATTTTTGCCAAAATTTTACCTGGACATACGTTAAGACCTTATTAGTGGAGCCAGTTGGCCTTCACGGCTAGAATGCCTCATTTTCATGGTCAAACGAGCCCTAGAGCAGTTAAACCCACTATTTTACTAATTTTCATGTGCTATGGTCCACTGATTTTTGGGTGATCCAGAATTTCGACCTCATTTTGGCAAAAATTTTATCTGGACGTCCGTTAAGACCTTATCTGTGTAGACTATTGGCCCTCACGGCCAAAATGGCCTATTTTCAAGGTCAAACGAGCTCTAGAGCAGGTAAAATCCTCATTTTTTGGTGATCCAGAATTCCGACCTCATATTTTCCAAAATTTTACCTGGACGTCCGTTAAGACGTTATCAATATGGCCAGTTTGCCCTCACGTCCAAAATGGACCACTTTCTAGGTTAAATAATCCCTAGAGTAGGTAAACCCCCCATTTTACCAATTTTTGTGTGCTATAAGACCACGAATTTTTTGGTGATTCAAAATTCCGACTTTATTTTTACCCAAATTATAACTGGACGTCCGTTAAGACCTTATCTATGGAGCCAGTGGGCCCTCACGATCAAAATGGCCAATTTTCAAGGTCAAACGAGCCCTAGAGGAGGTAAACCCCATATTTTTCCAAATTTTGTGTGCTATAGGACACAATCTTTTTTGGTGATCCAGAATTCTGACCTGATTTTTGCAAAAATATTACCGTTAAGACCTTACCTATGGAGCCAGTTGGCCCTCACATCCAGAATGGCCTATTTTCAAGTTCAAATGAGCCTTAAAGAGGGTAAACCCCCATTTGGCCGATTTTCGTGTGCTATAGTTCATCATCATTTTTTGGTGTTCCAAAATTTCGACCTCATTTTTGCCAAAATTTTACCTGGACGGTAAAGACATTACCGATAGAGCCAGTTGACCCTCACGGCCAGAATGCCCCATTTTCAAAGTCAAATAAACCCTAGAGTAGGTAAACCCCCATTTTACCAATTTTTGTATGCTATAGTCCACTGATTTTTTGGTAATCCAGAATTTTGAACTCATTTTTGCCAAAATATTACTTGAACGTCCGTTAAGAACTTATCTGTGGAGACAGTTGGGCCTCACGGCCAGAATGCCCCATTTTTATGGTCAAATGAGCCCTAGAGAAGGTAAACACTCCATTTTACTGATTTTTGTGTGATATAGTCCACAGATTTTTTGGTGATCCAAAATTCGGACCTCATTTTATCTAAAATTTTACTTAGACGTCCGTTAAGACGTTATCTATGAGACCAGTTTGCCCTCACATCCAAAATGGACTATTTTCAAGGCCAAATGAGCCCTAGAGTAGGTAAAGCCCCCATATTACCGATTTTTGTGTGCTATAATCCACGGATTTTTCGGTGATCCGAAATTCCGACTTCATTTTTGCCAAAAATATACTGGGACGTCCGTTAAGACCCTATCTATGGAGCTAGTGGGCCCTTACTACCAAAATAGCCCATTTTCAAGGTCAAACGAGCCCTAGAGGAGGTAAACCCCACATTTTGCCAATTTTCGTGTGCTATAGGTAACCATCTTTTTTGGTGATCCAGAATTCTGACCTGATTTTTGCCAAAATTCTACCTGGACGTCCGTTAAGACCTTACCTACGGAGCCAGTTGGCCCTCACGTCCAGAATGGCCTATTTTCAAGGTCAAATGAGCCTTAAAGCAAGTAAACCCCCATTTGGCCAATTTTCGTATGCTATAGTTTATCATCTTTTTTGGTGATCCAGAATTTCGACCTCATTTTTGACAAAATTTTACCTGAACGTCCGTAAAGACCTTACCAATGGAGCCAGCTGACCCTCACGGCTAGAATGCCCCATTTTCAAGGTCAAACGAGCCCTAGAGTAGGTAAACCCCCATTTTACCAATTTATGTATGCTATAGTCCACGAATTTTTTGGTGATCCAGAATTCCGACCTCATTTTTGCCAAAATTTTACCTGGACATCTGTTAAGACTTTATATGTGTAGCCAGTTGTCCTTAACGGCCAGAATGCCCCATTTTCAAGGTCAAACGATCCCTAGAGTAGGTAAACCCCATTTTATCAATTTTTGTATGCTATAGTCCACGAATTTTTTGGTGATCCAGAATTTCGACCACATTTTTGCCAAAATTTTACCTAGACATATGTTAAGACGTTATCTGTGGAGCCAGTTGGCCCTCACGGCCAGAATACCCCATTTTCATGGTCAAACGATCCCTAGAGCAGGTAAACCCCCTATTTTAATAATTTTCGTGTGCAATAATCCACAGATTTTTTGGTTATCCAGAATTCCGACCTCATTTTTGCTAAAATTTTACCTGGACATCTGTTAAGAACTTATCTGTGGAGACACTTGGCCGCCAGGGCCAAAATGGCACATTTTCAAGATCAAACGAGCTCTAGAGCAGGTAAAACCCCCATTTTACCGATTTTTGTGTGCTATATAGTCCACAGATTTTTTGGTGATAGCAAATTTCGACCTCATTTTTTCCAAAATTTTACCTGGACGTACATTATGACGTTATCAATGTGGCTAGTTTGCCCTCACGTCCAAAATGGACCATTTTCAAGATCAAATAAGCCCTAAAGTAGGTAAACCCCCCATTTTAATGATTTTTGTGTGCTATTAGTCCACCGATTTTCTGGTGATCCAAAATTCTGACTTTATTTTTGCCAAAAATATACCGGGACGTCCGTTAAGACCTTATCTATGGAGCCAGTGTGCCCTCATGACCAAAATGGCCCATTTTCAAGGTCAAACGAGACCTAGAACAGGTAAACCCCCCATTTTGCCGATTTTCGTATGCTATAGGTCACCATCTTTTTTGGTGATCCAGAATTCCGACCTTATTTTTGCCAAAATTATACTTGGACGTCCGTAAAGACCTTACCGATGGAGCCAGTTGACCATCACAGCCAGAATGCCCCATTTACAAGGTCAAACGAGCCCTAGAGTAGGTAAACCCCCATTTTACTAATATTTGTATGCTATAGTCAATGATATTTCTGATGATCCAGAATTTCGACCTCATTTTTGCCAAAATTTTACCTCGACATTCGTTAAGACGTTATCTGCGGAGCCAGTTGGCCCTCACGGCCATAATGCCCCATTTTCAAGGTCAAACGAGACCTAAAGTAGGTAAACCCCCCATTTTACTGATTTTCGTGTGCTATAATCCACAGATTTTTTGGTGATCCAGAATTTCGACCACATTTTTGCCAAAATATTTCCTGGACGTTCGTTAAGACCTTACCTATGGAGCTAGTTGGCCCTCACGGCCAGAATGGCCTATTTTCAAGGTCAAATGAGCCCTAAAGCAGGTAAACCCCCATTTGGCTGATTTTCGTGTACTATAGTTCACCATCTTTTCTAGTGATCCAGAATTCCAAACTAATTTTTGCCAAAATTTTACCTGGACGTCCGTAAAGACCTTACCGATGGAGCCAGTTGACCCTCACGGCTAGAATGCCCTATTTTCAAGGTCAAACTAGCCCTAGAGTGGGTAAACCCCCATTTTACCAATTTTCGTGTGCTATAGTACACATATTTTTTGGTGATTCGAAATTCCGACCTCATTCTTTCCAAAATTTTACTTGGACGTCCGTTAAGAAGTTATTTATGTGGCCAATTTTCCCTGATGTCCAAAATGGACCATTTTCGAGGCCAAATAAGCCCTAGAGTGGGTAAACCCCCATTTTACCAATTTTTGTGTGCTATAAGTCCACGAATTTTTTGGTGATCCGAAATTCCGACTTCATTTTTGCCAAAATTATAACTGGACGTCCATTAAGACCTTATCTATGGAGCCAGTTGTCCTTCTTGACAAAAATGGCTCATTTTCAAGTTCAAACGAGCCCTAGAGCAGGTAAACCCCCTATTTTGCTGATTTTCGTATGCTATAGGTCACCATCTTTTTTGGTGATCCAGTATTTCGACCTGATTTTTGCCAAAATCTTATCTGGACGTTCGTTAAGACCTTACCTATGGAGTCAGTTGGGCCTCACGGCCAGAATGGTCTATTTTCTAGGTCAAATGATCCCTAAAGCAGGTAAACCCCTTTTGGCCGATTTTCGTGTGCTATAGTTCACCATCTTTTTTGGTGATCCAGAATTTCGACCTCATTTTTGCCAAAATTTTACCTGAACGTCCGTAAAGACCTTATTGATGGAGCCAGTTGACCCTCACAGCTAGAATGCCCCATTTTCAAGGTCAAACGAGCCCTAGAGCAGGTAAAACCCCATTTTGCCGATTTTAGCGTGCTATAGGTCACCAATTTTTTTAGTGATCCAGAATTTCGACCTAATTTTTGGCAAAATTTTATCTGGACGTCCGTTAAGAATTTACCTATGGAGCCAGTTGGCCCTTACGGCCAAAATGGCCTATTTTTAAGGTCAAATGAGCCCTAAAGCAGGTAAACCCCCATTTGGCCAATTTTCGTGTGCTATAGTTCACCATCTTTTTTGGTGATCCAAAATTCCGACCTTATTTTTGCCAAAATTTTTCCTGGACGTCCGTAAAGACATTACCGATAGAGCCAGTTGACCCTCACGGCCAGAATGGCCCATTTTCAAGGTCAAACGAACCCTAGAGTAGGTTAACCCCCATTTTACCAATTTTTGTATGCTATAGTCCACAGATTTTTTGGTGATCCAGAATTTCGACCTCATTTTTGCCAAAATATTACCTAGACATATGTTAAGACGTTATCTGTGGAACCGGTTGGCCCTCACGGCCAGAATTCCCCATTTTCATGGTCAAACGAGGCCTAGAGCAGGTAAACCCCCCATTTTACTAATTTTCGTGTGCACTAATCCACAGATTTTTTGGTTATCCATAATTTCGACCTCATTTTTGCTAAAATTTTACCTGGACGTCTGTTAAGGCCTTATCTGTAGAGACACTTGGCCGTCACGGCCAAAATGGCCCATTTTCAAGGTCAAACGAGCTCTAGAGTAGGTAAAACCCCTATTTGGCCGATTTTCGTGTGCTACAGTTCACCATCTTTTTTGGTGATCCAGAATTCCGACCTTATTTTTGCCAAAATTTTACCTGGACGTCCGTAAAGACCTTACCGATAGAGCCAGTTGACCGTCACGGCTAGAATGCCCCATTTTCAAGGTCAAACGAACCCTAGACTAGGTAAACCCCAATTTTACCAATTTTTGTATGCTATAGTCCACAGATTTTTTGGTGATCCAGAATTCTGACCTCATTTTTACCAAAACTTTACTTAGACATCTCTTAAGACATTATCTGTGGAGCCAGTTGGCCCTCACGGCCAGAATGCCCCATTTTCAATGTCAAACGAGCCCTAGAGCAGGTAAACCCCCATTTTACTGATTTTTGTGTGCTATAGTCCACAGATTTTTTGGTGATCCAGAATTTCGACCTCATTTTTTCCAAAATCTTTACTGGACGTCCCTTAAGACTTTATCTGTGGAGACAGTTGGCCCTCACAGTCAAAAAGGCCCATTTTCAAGGTCAAACAAGCTCTAGAGCAGGTAAAACCCCCATTTTACCAATTTTCGTGTGTTATATAGTCCACAGATTTTTTAGTGCTCCGAAATGCCGACCTCATTTTTTCCAAAATTTTACCTGGACGTCCGTTAAGACTTTATCAATGTGGCCAGTTTGCCCTCACGTCCAAAATGGACCATTTTCAAGTCCAAATAAGTCCTAGAGAAGGTAAACCCCCCATTTTACCAATTTTTTTGTGCCATTAGTCCACGGATTTTTTGGTGATCCAAAATTCCGACTTTATTTTTACCAAAATTATAACTGGACGTCCGTTAAGACCTTATCTATGGAGCCAGTTGATCCTTACGAAAAAAATGGCCCATTTTCAAGGTCAAACGCGCCCTAGAGCAGGTAAACCCCCCATTTTGCCGATTTTCGTGTGCTATAGGTCACCATCTTTTCTGGTGATCCAGAATTTCGACCTGACTTTTACCAAAATTATACCAGGACGTCCGTTAAGACCTTACCTATGGAGCCAGTTAGGCCACACGTCTAGAATGACATATTTTCAAGGTCAAATGAGCCCTAAAGCAGGTAAACCCCCATTTGGCCGATTTTCGTGTGCTATAATTCACCATCTTTTTTGGTGATCCAGAATTCCAACTTCATTTTTACCAAAATTTTATCTGGACGTCCGTAAAGACCATACCGATAGAGCTAGTTGACCCTCACAACCAGAATGCCCCATTTTAAAGGTCAAACAAACTATAGAATAGGTAAACCCCAATTTTCCAATATTTGTATGCTATATTCCACGGATTTTTTGGTGATCCAGAATTCCGACCTCATTTTTGCTAAAATTTTGCCTGTACATCTGTTAAGACATTTTCTGAGGAGCCAGTTGGCCCTCACGTCCAAAATGGCCTATTTTCAAGGTCAAACGAGCTGTAGAGCAAGTAAAACCCCCATTTTACCGATTTTCGTGTGCTATAGTCCACAAATTTTTTGGTGATAAAAAATTCCGACCTCATTTTTTCTAAAATTTTACCTGGACGTCCGTTAAGACGTTATCAATGTGGCCAGTTTACCCTCACGTCTAAAATAAACCATTTTCAAGGCCAAATAAGCCCTAGAGAAGGTAAACCCCCTATTTTACCGATTTTTGTGTGCTATTAGTCCACGGATTTTTTGGTGATCCAAAATTCCGACTTTATTTTTGCCACAATTATAACTGGACGTCCGTTAAGACCTTATCTATGGAGCCAGTTGTCCCTCACGACAAAAATGGCCCATTTTCAAGGTCAAACGAGCCCTAGAGCAGGTAAACCCCCCATTTTGCTCATTTTCGTGTGCTATAGGTCACCATCTTTTCTGGTGATCCAGTATTCCGACCTGATTTTTGCCAAAATTTTATCTGGACGTCCGTTAAGACCTTACCTATGGAGTCAGTTGGGCCTCACGGCCAGAATGGTCTATTTTCTAGGTCAAATGAGCCCTAAAGCAGGTAAACCCCCATTTGGCCGATTTTCGTGAGCTATAGTTCACCATCTTTTTTGGTGATCCAAAATTACGACCTTATTTTTTCCAAAATTTTACCTGAACGTCCGTAAAGAACTTATTGATGGAGCTAGTTGACCTTCACAGCTAGAATGCCCCAATTTCAAGGTCAAACGAGCTCTAGAGCAGGTAAACCCCCCATTTTGCCGATTTTCGTGTGCTATTGGTCACCATCTTTTTTAGTGATACAGAATTTCGACCTGATTTTTGCCAAAATTATACCTGGACGTCCGTTAAGACCCTACCTTTGGAGCCAGTTGGCCCTTACGGCCAGAATGACCTATTTTCAAGGTCAAATGAGCCCTAAAACAGGTAAACCGCCATTTGGCCGATTTTCGTGTGCTATAGTTCACCATCTTTTTTGGTGATCCAGAATTTCGACCTTATTTTTGCCAAAATTTTACCTGGACGTCCGTAAAGGCCTTACCGTTGGAGCCAGCTAACCCTCACGGCCAGAATGCCCCATTTTCAAAGTCAAACAAGCCCTAGAGTAGGTAAACCCCCCATTTTAGCAATTTTTGTATGCTATAGTCCACGAATTTTTTGGTGATCCAGAATTCTAACCTCATTTTTGCCAAAATTTTACTTGGACATCCGTTAAGACATTAATGTGGAGCCAGTTGGCCCTCCCGGCCAAAATGGCCCATTTTCAAGGTCAAACGAGTTCTAAAGCAGGTAAAACCACTATTTTACCGATTTTCGTGTGCTATAGTCCACAAATTTTTTGGTGATAAAAAATTCCGACCTCATTTTTTCCAAAATTTTACCTGGACGTCCGTTAAGACGTTATCAATGTGGCAAGTTTACCCTCACGTCCAAAATAGACCATTTTCAAGGCCAAATAAGCCCTAGAGAAGGTAAACCCCCCATTTTACCGATTTTTGTGTGCTATTAGTCCACGGATTTTTTGGTGACACGAAATTCTGACTTTATTTTTGCCAAAATTATAACTGGACGTCCGTTAAGACTTTATCTATGGAGCCAGTTGTCCCTCACGACAAAAATGGCCCATTTTCAAGTTCAAACGAGCCCTAGAGCAGGTAAACCCCCCATTTTGCTCATTTTCGTGCGCTATAGGTCACCATCTTTTTTGGTGATCCAGTATTCCGACTTGATTTTTGCCAAAATCTTATCTGGACGTCCGTTAAGACCTTACCTATGGAGTCAGTTGGGCCTCACGGCCAGAATGGTCTATTTTCTAGGTCAAATGAGCCCTAAAGCAGGTAAACCCCCATTTGGCCGATTTTCGTGTGCTATAGTTCACCATCTTTTTTGGTGATCCAGAATTACGACCTTATTTTTGTCAAAATTTTACCTGGACGTCCGTAAAGACCTTACCGTTAGAGCCTGTTGACCCTCACGGCCAGAATTCCCCATTTTCAAGGTCAAACGAGCCCTAGAGTATGTAGACCCCCCATTATACCATTTTTTGTATGCTATACTCCACGGATTTTTTGGTGATCCAGAATTCTGACCTCATTTTTGCCAAAATTTTACCTCGATATCCGTTAAGACCTTATCTGTGGATCCAGTCGGCCCTCACGGCCAAAATGGCCCATTTTCAAGGTCAAACGAGCTCTACAGCAGGTAAAACCCCTATTTTACCGATTTTCGTGTGCTATAGTCCAAAGATATTTTGGTGATAAAAAATTCCGACCTCATTTTTTCCAAAATTTTACTTGGACGTCCGTTATGAAGTTATCTATGTGGCCAGTTAGCCCTCACGTCCAAAATGGACCATTTTCAAGGCCAAATAAGCCCTAGAGTAGGTAAACCCCTCATTTTACTGATTTTTGTGTGCTATTAGTACACAGATTTTTTGGTGATCCAAAATTCTGACTTTATTTTGACGAAAATTATAACTAGACGTCCGTTAAGACCTTCTCTACAGAGCCAGTTGTCCCTCATGATAAAAATGGCCCATTTTCAAAGTCAAAAGAGCCCTAGAGAAGGTAAACCCCCCATTTTACCGATTTTTGTGTGCTATTAGTCCACGGATTTTTTGGTGACACGAAATTCTGACTTTATTTTTGCCAAAATTATAACTGGACGTCCGTTAAGACTTTATCTATGGAGCCAGTTGTCCCTCACGACAAAAATGGCCCATTTTCAAGTTCAAACGAGCCCTAGAGCAGGTAAACCCCCCATTTTGCTCATTTTCGTGTGCTATAGGTCACCATCTTTTTTGGTGATCCAGTATTCCGACTTGATTTTTGCCAAAATTTTACCTGGACGTCCGTTAAGACCTTCCATATGGAGCCAGTTGGGCCTCACGGCCAAAATGACCTAATTTCTAGGTCAAATGAGCCCTAAAGCAGGTAAATCCCCATTTGGCCGATTTTCGTGTGCTATATTTCACCATCTTTTTTGGTGATCCAGAATTCCGACTTCATTTTTGCCAAAATTTTACCTGGACGTCCGTAAAGACCTTACCGATGGAGCCAGTTGACCGTCACGGCCAGAATTCCCCATTTTCAAGATCAAACGAGCCCTAGAGTAGGTAAACCACCATTTTACCAATTTTTGTATGCTTATAGTCCACGGATTTTTTGGTGATCCAGAATTTCGACCTCATTTTTGCCAAAATTTTACCTGTACATCCGTTAAGACCTTATCTGTGGAGCCAGTTGGCCCTCATGGCCAGAATGCCCCATTTTCAATGTCAAAGGAGCCTTAGAGCAGGTTAACCCCCCATTTTACTAATTCTCGTGTGCTATAGTCCACATATTTTTTGGTGATCCAGAATTCCGACCTCATTTTTTCAAAAATCTTTCCTGGACGTCCGTTAAGACTTTATCTGTGGAGACAGTTGGCCCTCACGGTCAAAATGCCCCATTTTCAAGGTCAAACAAGCTCTAGAGTAGGTAAACCCCCCATTTTACCGATTTTTGTGTGCTATAATATCGCGGATTTTTTGGTGATTCGAAATTCCGACTTTATTTTTGCCAAAATTATAATTGGATGTCCGTTAAAACCTTATCTATGGAGCCAGTGGGCCCTCACGACCAAAATGGCCCATTTTCAAGGTCAAACGAGCCCTAAAGGAGGTAAACCCCATATTTTGACGATTTTCGTGTGCTATAGGTCACCATCTTTTTTACCTGTACGTCCGTTAAGACCTTTTCTGTGGAGACAGTTGGCCCTCACGGCCAAAATGGCCCATTTTCAAGGTCAAACGAGCTCTAGAGCAGGTGAAGCCCTCATTTTACCGATTTTCGTCTGCTATAGTCCACTTTTTTTGGTGATCCGAAAGTCCGACCTCATTTTTTCCAAAATTTTACTTGGACGTCCGTTAAGACAATATCTATGTTGCCAGTTTGCCCACACGTCCAAAATGGGCCATTTTCAAGGCCAAATGAGCCCTAGAGTAGGTAAAACCCCCATTCTACCGATTTTTTGTGTGCTATAAGTCCACGGATTTTTGTGTGCTATAATACCACGGATTTTTTGGTGATTCGAAATTCCGACTTTATTTTTGCCAAAATTATAACTGGACGTCCGTTAAAACCTTATCTATGGAGCCAGTTGGCCCTCACGGCCAGAATGGCCTATTTTGAAGGTCAAATAAGCCCTAAAGCAGGTAAACCCCCATTTGGCTGATTTTCGTGTCCTATAGTTCACCATCTTTTCTGGTGATACAGAATTCCGACCTGATTTTTGCCAAAATTTTACCTGGACGTCCGTTAAGACCTTACCTATGGAGCCAGTTGGCCCTCACGTCCAGAATGGCCTATTTTCAAGGTCAAATGAGCCTTAAAGCAGGTGAACCCCCATTTGGCCGATTTTCGTGTCCTATAGTTCACCATTTTTTTTGGTCATCCAGAATTCCGACCTCATTTTTGCCAAAATTTTACCTGAACGTTCGTAAAGACCTTACTGATGGAGCCAGTTGACCCTCACGGCTAGAATGCCCCATTTTCAAGGTCAAATGAGCCCTAGAGTAGGTAAACGCCCATTTTACCAATTCTTGTATGCTGTAGTCCACAGACTTTTTGGTGATCCAGAATTCCGACCTCATTTTTGCCAAAATTTTACTTGGACATCTTTTAAGACCTTATCTGTGCAGCCAGTTGGCCTTCACGGCCAGAATGCCCCATTTTCAAGGTCAAATGAGCCCTAGAGCAGGTAAACCCCCATTTTACTGATTTTTGTGTGCTATAGTCCACAGATTTTTTGGTGATCCAGAATTCCAACCTCATTTTTGCCAAAATTTTACCTGGACGTCCGTTAAGACCTTATCTGTGGAGACAGTTGGTCCTCACGGCCAAAATGCCCAATTTTCAAGGTCAAACGAGCTCTAGAGCTTGTAAAACCCCCATCTTAGCAATTTTCGTGTGCTATAGTTCACAGATTGTTTGGTGATCCAAAATTCCGACCGCATTTTTTCTAAAACTCTACCTGGACGTCCGTTAAGAAGTTAGCTATGTGGCCAATTTTCCCTCACTCCAAAATGGACCATTTTCAAGGCTAAATGAGACCTAGAGTAGGTAACCCCCCCCCCCCAATTTACCGATTTTTGTGTTCTATAAGTCCACGGATTTTTTGATGATCTGAAATTCCGACTTTATTTTTACAAAATTAAAACTAGACGTCCGTTAACACCTTATCTATAGAGCTAGTTGGCCCAACGACCAAATTGGTCAATTTTCAAGGTCAAACGAGCACTAGCGCAGGTAAACCCCCCATTTTGCCAATTTTCATGTGCTATAGGTCACCATCTTTTTTGGTGATCCAGAACTTTGACCTGATTTTTTCCAAAATTTTACCTGGACGTCCGTAAAGACCTTACCGATGGAGCCAGTTGACCTCACGGCCAGAATGCCCCATTTTGAAGGTCAAACGAGCCCTAGAGTAGGTAAACCTCCATTTTACCAATTTTTGTATGCTATAGTCCACAGATTTTTTGGTGATCCAGAATTTCGACCTCATTTTTGCTAAAATTTTACCTGGACGTCCGTTAAGACCTTATGTATGGAGACAGTTGGCCCTCACGACCAAAATGGCCCATTTCAAGGTCAAATGAGCTCTAGAGCAGGTAAAAACCCCATTTTACCAATTTTCGTGTGCTATAGTCCACACAGTTTTTGGTGATCAAAAATTCCGACCTCACTAATTCCAAAATTTGACCGGGACGTCCGTTAAGATGTTATCTATGTTTCCAGTTTGACCACACGTCCAAAATGGACCATTTTCTAGGCCAAAAGAGCCCTAGAGTAGGTAAACCCCCCATTTTACTAATTTGTGTGTACTATAAGTCCACAGATTATTTGGTGATCCAAAATTCTGACTTCATTTTTGCCAAAATTATACCCGGACGTCCGTTAAGACCTTATCTATGGAGCCAGTGGCCCCTCACGACCAAAATGGTCCATTTTCAAGGTCAAACGATCCCTAGAGCAGGTAAACCCCCCATTTTAACGATTTACGTGTGCTATAGGTCACCATCTTTTTTGGTGATCGTGAATTCTCACCTGATTTTTGCCAAAATTTTACCTGGACGTCCGTTAAGACCTTACCTATGGAGCCAGTTGGGCATTAGGGCCAGAATGGCCTATTTTCAAGGTCAAATGAGCCCTAAAGCAGGTAAACCCCCATTTGGCCGATTTTTGTGTGCTATATAATTCACCATCTTTTTTGGTGATCCAGAATTCTGACCTCATTTCTGCCAAAATTTCACTTGGACGTCCGTAAAGACCTTACTGATGGAGCCAGTTGACCCTCACGGCCAGAATGCCCCATTTTCAATGTCAAACGAGCCCTAGAGTAGCTAAACCCCCATTTTACCAATTTTTGTATGCTATAGTCCGCATATTTTTTGGTGATCCAGAATTCCAACCTCATTTTTCCCAAAATTTTACCTAGACATCCGTTAAGACCTTATCTGTGGAGCCAGATAGCCCTCACGGCCAGAATGCCCCATTTTCAAGGTTAAACAAGCCCTAGAGCAGGTAAACCCCTCATTTTACTAATTTTCGTGTGCTATAGTCCACAATTTTTTGGTGATCCAGAATTTCGACCTCATTTTTGCTAAAATTTTACCTGGACATCTGTTAAGACCTTATCTGTGTAGCCAGTTGACCCTCACGGCCAGAATGCCCCAATTTCATGGTCAAAGGAGCCCTAGAGCAGGTAAACCCCCTATTTTTCTGATTTTCGTGTGCTACAATCCACATATTTTTTGGTATTCCAAAATTCCGACCTCCTTTTTGCCAAAATTTTTCCTAGACTTCCGTTAAGACTTTATCTGTTGAGACAGTTGGCCCTCACGGCAAAAATACCCCATTTTCAAGGTCAAATGAGCTCTAGAGCAGGTAAAACCCCCATTTTACCAACTTTCGTATGCTATGTCCACGGATTTTTTGGTGATCAGAAATTCCGAATCAATTTGTTCCAAAATTATAACTAGCCATTTTTTAAGACCTTATCTATTGAGCCAGTGGGCCATCACGACCAAAATGTCCCATTTTCAAGGTCAAACGAGCCGTAGAGCAATTAAACCCACGGATTTTACCTGGATGTCCATTAAGACGTTATCTATGTGGCCAGTTTGCCCTCACGTCCAAAATGGACCATTTTCAAGGGCAAATGAGCCATAGAGTAGGTAAACACCCTATTTTACCATTTTTTGTGTGTTATAAATCCACGGATTTTTTGGTGATCCAAAATTCTGACTTCATTTTTGCCAAAATTATAACTGGACGTCTTTTAAGACCTTATCTATTAAGCCAGTGGGCCCTCACGACCAAAATGGCCCATTGTCAAGGTCAAATGAGCCCTAGAGCAGGTAAACCCCCCATTTTGTTGATTTTCATGTGCAATAAGTCATCATCTTTTTTGGTGATCCAGAATTCCGACCTGATTTTTGCCATAATTTTACCTGGACGTCCGTTAAGACATTACCTATGGAGCCAGTTGGCCCTCACGGCCAGAATGGCCTATTTTCAAGGTTAAATGAGCCCTAAAGCAGGTAAACCCCCATTTGGCCGATTTTCATGTGCTATAGTTCACCATCTTTTTTTATGATCCAGAATTCCGACCTCATTTTTGCCAAAATTAAACCTGGACGTCCATAAAGACCTTACCGATGGAGCCAGTTGACCTTCACCGCCAGAATGCCCCATTTTCAAGGTCAAACGATCCCTAGAGTAGGTAAACCCCATTTTACCAATTTTTGTATGCTATGGTCCACGAATTTTTTGATGATCCAGATTTCCAAGATCATTTTTGCCAAAATTTTACCTGGACATCCGTTAAGACCTTATCTATGGAGCTAATTGGCCCTCACAGCCAGAATGCCCCATTTTCAAGGTCAAACGAGCACTAGAGCAGGTAAACCCCCCATTTTATTGATTTTAGTATGCAATAGTCCACAGATTTTTTGGTGATCCAGAATTTCGACCTCATTTTTGCCAAAATTTTACCTGGACGTCCGTTAAGAGCTTATATGTGGAGACAGTTGGCCCTCACGGCTAAAATGGCCCATTTTCAAGGTCAAACAAGCTCTAGAGCAGGTAAAACCCTCATTTTACCAATTTTCGTGTGCTATAAGTCCACGAATTTTTTGGTGATCCAAAATTCAGACTTCATTTTTGCCAAATTTTACCGGGACGTCCGTTAAGACCTTATCTATAGAGCCATGGGCCCTCACGATAAAAAAGGCCCATTTTCAATGTCAAACGAGAACTAGAGCAGGTAAACCCCCCATTTTGCCGATTTTCGTGTGCTATAGGTCACCATCTTTTTTGGTGATCTAGAATTCCGACCTGATTTTTGCCATAATTTTACCTGGACATTCGTTAAAACCTTACCTATGGAGCCAGTTGGCCCTCACGGCCAGAATGGCCTATTTTGAAGGTCAAATGAGCCCTAAAGCAAGAAAACCCCCATTTGGCTGATATTTGTGTCCTATAGTTCACCATCTTTTCTGGTGATCCAGAATGTTAACCTCATTTTTGCCAAAATTTTACCTGGATGTCCGTAAAGACCTTACCGATGGAGCCAGTTGACCCTCTTGGCCAGAATGCCCCATTTTCAAGGTCAAACGACCCCTAGAGTAGGTAAACCCCCATTTTACCAATTTTTGTATGCTATAGTCCACAGATTTTTTGGTGATCTAGAATTCCGACTTCATTATTTACAAAATTTTACCTGGACATCCGTTAAGACTTTATCTGTGGAGCCAGTTGGCCCTCACGGCCAGAATGCCCAATTTTCAAGGTTAAACGATCCCTAGGGCAGGTAAACCCCCCATTTTATTGATTTTCGTGTGCTATAGTCCACATATTTTTTGGTGATCCAAAATTCCGACCTCATTTTTGCCAAAATTTTACCTGGACGTCCGTTAAGAGGTTTTCTATATGGCCAGTTTTCCCTCACGTCTAAAATGGACCATTTTCAAGGCCAAATGAGCCCTAAAGTAGGTAAACCCCCCATTTTACCGATTTTTGTGTGCTATAAGTCCACGGATTTTTTGATGATCCAAAATTCCAACTTTATTTTTGCCAAAATTGTAATTGGACATCCGTTAAGACCTTATCTATGGAGCCAGTTCGCCCTCCCGACCAAAATGGCCCATTTTCAAGGTCAAACGAGCCGTAGAGCAGGTAAACCCCCCATTTTGCCAATTTGCGTGTGCTGTAGGTCACCATCTTTTTTGGTGATCCACAATTTCGACCTGATTTTTGCCATAATTTTACCTGGATATCCATTAAGACCTTACCTATGGAGCTAGTTGGCCCTCATCCCCAGAATGGCTTACTTTCAAGGTCAAATGAGCCTTAAAGCAGGTAAACCCCCATTTGGCCGATTTTCGTGTGCTATAGTTCACCATCTTTTTTGGTCATCCAGAATTTTGACCTCATTCTTTCCAGAACTTTACCTGGACGTCCATGAAGACCTTACTGATGTAACCAGTTGACCCTCACGACCAGAATGCCCCAATTTCATGGTCAAAGGAACCCTAGAGCAGCTAAACCCCCCACTTTTCTAATTTTTGTGTGATACTGTCCACATATTTTTTGGTAATCCAGAATTCCAACCTCCTTTTTGCCAAAAATTTTCCTAGAAGTCCGTTAAGACTTTATTTGTGGAGACAGTTGGCCCTCACGGCCAAAATGCCCTATTTTCAAGGTCAAACGAGCTTTAGAGCAGGTAAAACCCCCATTTTACCAATTTTCGTGTGCTATAGTCCACGGATTTTTTGGTGATCCGAAATTCCGGCTCAATTTGTTCCAAAATTATAACTGGCCGTTTGTTAAGACCTTATCTATTGAGCCAGTGGGCCCTCATGACCAAAATGACCCATTTTCAAGGTCAAACGAGCCCTAGAGCAGGTAAACCCCCAATTTTGCTGATTTTCGTGTGCTATAGGTCACCATCTTTTTTGGTAATCCAGAATTTCGACCTGATTTTTGCCAAAATTTTACCTGGACGTCCGTTAAGACTTTACCTATAGAGTTGGTTGGCCCTCACGGCCAGAATGGCCTATTTTTAAGGTCAAATGAGTTTTAAACCAGGTAAACCCCCATTTGGCTGATTTTCGTGTGCTATAGTTCACCATCTTTTTTGGTGATCCAGAATTTCGACCTTATTTTTGCCAAAATTTTACCTGGACGTCCGTAAAGACCATACCGATGGAGCCCGTTGGCCCTCACGGCCAGAATGCCCCATTTTCAAGGTCAAACGAGCTCTAGAGCAGGTAAACCCCCTATTTTGCAAATTTTCGTGTGCTATAGGTCGCCATCTTTTTTGGTGATCCAGAATTCCGACCTGATTTTTGCCAAAATTTTACCTGGACGCCTGTTAAGACTTTACCTATGGAGTTAGTTGGCCCTCACAGCCAGAATGGCCTATTTTCAAGGTCAAATGAGCCCAAAAGCGGGTAAACCACCATTTGGCCGATTTTCGTGTGCTATAGTTCACCGTCTTTTTTGGTGATCCAGAATTCCAACCTCATTTTTGCCAAAATTTTACCTGGACGACCGTAAAGACCTTACCAATGGAGCCTGTTGATCCTCAAGGCCAGAATGCCCCATTTTCAGGGTCAAACGAGATCTAGAGTAGGTAAACCCCTATTTTACATATTTTTGTATGCTATAGTCCACGAATTTTTTGGTGATCCAGAATTCCGACCTCATTTTTGCCAAAATTTTACCTGGACATCCGTTAAAACCTTATCTGTGAAGCCAGCTGGCCCTCACGGCCAAAATGCCCCATTTTCAAAGTCAAACAAACCCTAGAGCAGGTAAACCCTCCATTTTACTCATTTTCGTGTGTTATAGTCCACAGATTTTTTGGTGATCTAGAATTCCGATCTCATTTTTGCCATAATTTTACCTGGACATCCGTAAAGACCTTATCTGTGGATACAGTTAGCCCTCACGGACAAAATGGCCCATTTTCAAAGTTAAACGAGCTCAAGAGCAGGTAAAACCACCATTTTATTGATTTTCGTGTGCTATAGTCCACAAATTTTTTGGTGATCCAAAATTCCGACCTCATTTTTTCCAAAATTCTACCTAGACGTCCGTTAAGACATTATCTATGTGGCCAGTTTACCCTCACATCCAAAATGGACCATTTTCAAGGCCAAATGTGCCCTAGAGTAGGTAAATTCCCCATTATACCGATTTTTGTGTGCAGACCACAGATTTTTTGGTTATCCAAAATTCCGACTTCATTTTTGCCAAAATTGTAACTTTACGTCCGTTAAGACCTTATCTATAGAGTTAGTTGGCCCTCACGACCAAAATGACCCATTTTCAAGGTCAAACGAGCCCAAGAGCAGGTAAACCCCCCATTTTGCCAATTTTCGTGTGCTATAGGTCACCATCGTTTTTTGTGATCCAGAATTTCGACTTGATTTTTGCCAAAATTTTACCTGAACGTCCATTAAGACCTTACCTATGGAGCTAGTTGGCCTTCACGACCAGAATGGCTAATTTTCAAGGTCAAATGAGCCCTAAAGCAGGTGAACCCCCATTGACCGATTTTCGTGTGCTATAGTTCACCATCTTTTTTGGTGATCCAGAATTCCGACCTCATTTTTGCCAAAATTTTACCTAGACTTCCGGAAAGACCTTACCGATAGAGCCAATTGACCCTCATGGCCAGAATGCCCCATTTTAAAGATCAAACGAACCCTAGAGTAGGTAAACCCCCATTTTACCAGTTTTTGTATGCTATAGTCCACTGATTTCATGGTGATCCAGAATTTCGACCTCATTTTTGCCAAAATTTTACCTGGACATCTGTTAAGACCTTTTTTGTGGAGCCAGTTGGCCCTCACGGCCAGAATTCCCCATTTTAATGGTCAAACGAGCCCTAGAGCAGGTAAACACCCCATTTTACTGATTTTCGTGTTCTATAGTCCCTAGATTTTTTGGTGATCCAAAATTCCGACCTCATTTTTGCCAAAATTTTTCCTAGACGTCCGTGAAGACGTTATCTATGAGGCCAGTTTGCTCTCACGTCCAAAATGGACCATTTTCAAGGCCAAATGAGCCCTAGAGTAGGTTAACCCCCCATTTTACCGATTTTTGTGTGCTATAAGTCCAGGGAGTTTTTGGTGATCCGAAATTCTGACTTCATTTTCTTCAAAATTACAACTAGACGCCTGTTAAGACCTTATCTATTAAGCCAATGGGCCCTCACGACCAATGGCCCATTTTCAAGGTCAAACGAGCCCTAGAGCAGGTAAACCCCCAATTTAACCAATTTTTGTGTGCTATAAGTCCACGGATTTTTTGGTGATCCGAAATTCTGACCTGATTTTTGCCAAAATCTTATCTGGACATCCGTTAAGACCTTACCTATGGAGCCAGTGGGCCCTCACGACCAAAATGGCCCATTTTCAAGGTCAAATGAGCCCTAAAGCCAGTAAACCCCCATTTGGCTGATTTTCGTGTGTTATAGTTCACCATCTTTTTTGGTGATCCAGAATTCTGACCACACTTTTGCCAAAATTTTACCTAGACGTCCGTAAAGACCTTACTGATGGAGCCAGTTAACCCTCACAGCCAGAATGCCCCATTTTCAAGGTCAAACGAGCCCTAGAGTAGGTAAACGCCCATTTTACCAATTTTTTGTATGCCATAGTCCATGGATTCTTTGGTGATCCAGAATTCCGGCCTCATTTTTGCCAAAATTTTACCTGGACGTCCGTTAAGATCTTATCTGTGGAGCCAGTTAGCCCTCACGGCCAGAATGTCCCATTTTCATGGTCAAACTAGCCCTAGAGTAGGTAAACCCACCATTTTACTGATTTTCGAGTGATATAGTCCGCTGATTTTTTGGTGATCCAGAATTTCGACCTCATTTTTGCCAAAATTTTATCTGGACGTTCGTTAAGACCTTATATGTGGAGAAAGTTGGCCCTCACGGACAAAATGGCCCATTTTCAAGGTCAAAGGAGCTCTAGAGTAGGTAAAACCCCTATTATACCGATTTTCGTGTGCTATAGTCCACAGATTTTTTTGTGATCCGAAATTCCGACCTCATTTTTTCCAAAATTTTACTTAGACGTCCGTTAAGACGTTATCTATGTGGCCGGTTGGCCATCACTTCAAAAATGGAACATTTTCAAGGCCAAATAAGCCCTAGAGTAGGTAAACCCCCCATTTTACCAATTTTTGTTTGCTGTAAGTCCACGGATTTTTTGGTGATCGAAATTTCTACTTCATTTTTGCCAAAATTATAACTGGACGTCCGTTAAGACCTTATCTATGGAGCCAGTTGTCACTCACGGCCAGAATGGCCTATTTTCAAGGTCAAATGAACCCTAAAGCAGGTAAACCCCCATTTGGCCGATTTTCGTGTGCTATAGTTCACCATCTTTTTTGGTGATCCAGAATTTCGACCTTATTTTTGCCCAAATTTTACCTGGACGTCCATAAAGACCTTAGCGTTGGAACTCGTTGACCCTCACGGCCAGAATGCCCCATTTTCAAGGTCAAACGAGCCCTAGAGTAGGTAAACCCCCCATTTTACCAATTTTTGTATGCTATAGTCCACAGATTTTTTGGTGATAAAAATTCCGACCTCATTTTTTCCAAAATTTTACCTGGACGTCCGTTAAGACGTTATTAATGTGGCCAGTTTACCCTCACATCCAAAATGGACCATTTATATGGCCAAATAAGCCTTAGAGAAGGTAAACCCCCTATTTTAGCGATTTTTCTGTGCTATTAGTCCACGAATTTTTTGGTGATCCAAAATTCTGACTTCATTTTTGTCCAAATTATAATTGGACGTCCGTTAAGACCTTATCTATGAAGCAGGTTGTCCCTCACGACAAAAATGGCCCATTTTCAAGGTCAAACGAGCCCTAGAGCAGGTAAACCCCCATTTTGCTAATTTTCGTGTGCTATAGGTCACCATCTTTTTTGGTGATCCAGAATTCCGACCTCATTTTTGCCAAAAATTTACCTGAACGTCCGTAAAGACCTTACCGATGGAGCCAGTTGACCCTCACAGCTAGAATGCCCCATTTTCAAGGTCAAACGTACCCTAGAGTAGGTAAACCCCCATTTTACCAATTCTTGTATGCTATAGTCCACGGATTTTTTGGTGATCCAGAATTTCGACCTCATTTTAGCCAAAATTTTACCTGGACATCTGTTACGACCTTATCTGTGCAGCCAGTTGGCCTTCACGGCCAAAATGCCCCATTTTCAAGGTCAAACGAGCCCTAGGGCTGGTAAACCCCCATTTTACTGATTTTCGTGTGCTATAGTCCACAACTTTTTTGGTGATCCAGAATTACGACCTAATTTTTGCCAAAATTTTACCTGGACGTCTGTTCAGACTTTATCTGTGGAGACAGTTGGCCCTCACGGCCAAAATACCCAATTTTCAAGGTCAAACGATCTCTAGAGCAGGTAAAACCCCTATTTTACCAATTTTCGTGTGCTATAGTCCACAGATTTTTTAGTGATCCGAAATTCCGACCTCATTTTTTCCAAAATTTTACCTGGACGTCCGTTAAGATGTTATCTTTGTGGCCAGTTTGCCCTCACGTCCAAAATGGACCATTTTCAAAGCCAAATAAGCCCTAGAGTAGGTAAACCCCCCATTTTACCGATTTTTGGGTGCTATTAGTCCACAAATTTTTTGGTGATCCAAAATTCCGACTTTATTTACCCGAACGTCCGTAAAGACCTTACCGATAGATCCAGTTGACCCTCACAGCTAGAATGCCCCATTTTCAATGTCAAACGAACCCTAGAGTAGGTAAACCCCCATTTTACCAATTTTTCTATGCTATAGTCCACAGATTTTTTGGTGATATAGAATTCCGACTTCATTTTTGCCAAAATTTTACCTTGACATCCGTTAAGACCTTATCTATGGAGCCAGTTGGCCCTCAAGGCCAGAATGCCCCATTTTCAAGGTTAAACGATCCCTAGGGCTAGTAAACCCCCCGTTTTATTGATTTTCGTGTGCTATAGTCCACATATTTTTTAGTGATCTGAAATTCCGACCTCATTTTTGCCAAAATTTTACACGGAAGTCCGTAAAGACCTTAGCGATGGAACTCGTTGACCCTCACATCCAAAATGGACCATTTTCAAGGCCAAATAAGCCCTTGAGTAGGTAAACCTCCCATTTTACCGATTTTTGTGTGCTATAATCCACGGATTTTTTGGTGATCCGAAATTCCTACTTCATTTTTGCAAAAATTATAACTGGACGTCCGTTAAGACGTTATCAATGTGGCCAGTTTACCCTCACATCCAAAATGGACCATTTACAAGGCCAAATAAGCCTAGAGAAGGTAAACCTCCCATTTTAACGATTTTTGTGTGCTATTAGTCCACGAATTTTTTGTTGATCCGTAATTCTGACTTTATTTTTGCCAAAATTATAACTGGACGTCCATTAAGACCTTATCTATGAACTCAGTTGTCCCTCACGGCAAAACTGGCCTATTTTCAAGGTCAAACGAGCCCTAGAGCAGGTAAACCCCCCATTTTGCCAATTTTCGTATGCTATAGGTCACCATCTTTTTTGGTGATTCAGAATTCCGACCTGATTTTTTCCAAAACTTTACCTGGACGTCCGTTAAGTCCTTACCAATGGAGTCAGTTGGGCCTCACGGCCAGAATGGCCTATTTTCTAGGTCAAATGAGCCCTAAAGCAGGTAAACCCCCATTTGGCCAATTTTCGTGTGCTATAGTTCACCATCTTTTTTGGTGATCCAGAATTCCGACCTCATTTTTGCCAAAAATTTACCTGAACGTTCGTAAAGACCTTACCGATGGAGCCAGTTTACCCTCACAGCTAGAATGCCCCATTTTCAAGGTCAAACGAACCCTAGAGTAGATAAACCCCCATTTTACCAATTCTTGTATGCTATAGTCCACAGATTTTTTGATGATCCAGAATTCCGACCTCATTTTAGCCAAAATTTTACCTGGACATCTGTTACGACCTTATCTGTGCAGCCAATTGGACTTCACGGCCAGAATGCCCCATTTTCAAGGTCAAACGAGCCCTAGAGCAGGTAAACCCACCATTTTACTAATTTTCGTGTGCTATAGTCCACAGCTTTTTTGGTGATCCAGAATTTCGACCTAATTTTTGCTAAAATTTTACCTGGACGTATGTTAAGAGTTTATCAGTGGAGACAGTTGGCCCTCACGGCCAAAATGCCCCATTTTCAAGGTCAAACGAGCTCTAGAGCAAGTAAAAACCCTATTTTACCAATTTTCGTGTGCTATAGTACACAGATTTTTTGGTGATCCAAAATTCCGACCTCATTTTTTCCAAAATTATAACTGGACGTCTGTTAAGACCTTATATATGGAGCCAGTGGGCCCTTACAGACAGAATGGCCTATTTTCAACGTCAAATGAGCCCTAAAGCAGGTAAACCCCATGTGGCCGATTTTCGTTTCCTATAGTTCACCATCTTTTGTGGTGATCCAGAATTTCGACCTCATTTTTGCCAAAATTTTGCATGGACGTCCGTAAAGACCTTATCGTTGGAGCCAGTTGACCCTCACGGCCAGAATGCCCCATTTTAAAGGTCAAACGAGCCCTAGAGTATGTAAACCCCCCATTTCACCAATTTTTGTATGCTATAGTCCATGGATTTTTTGGTGATCCAGAATTCCGACCTCATTTTTGCTAAAATTTTACCTGGACATCCGTTTAGACCTTATGTGTAGAGCCAGTTGGCCTTCATGGCCAAAATGGCCCATTTTCAAGGTCAAACGAGCTCTAGAGCAGGTAAAATACCCATTTTACTGATTTTCGTGTGCTATAATCCATAGATTTTTTGGTGATAAAAAATTCTGACCTCATTTTTTCCAAAATTTTACTTGGACGTCCGTTATGACGTTATCAATGTGGCCAGTTTGCCCTCACGTCCAAAATGGACCATTTCCAAGGCCAAATAAGCCCTAGAGTAGGTAAACCCCCCATTTTAACGATTTTTGTATGCTATTACTCCACAGATTTTTTGGTGATCCGAAATTCCGACATTATTTTTGCCAAAATTATAACTGGACGTCCATTAATAACTTATTTATGGAGCCACTTGTCCCTCACGACAAAAATGGCCCATTTTCAATGTCAAACGATCCCTAGAGCAGGTAAACCCCCCATTTTGCCGATTTTCGTGTACTATAGGTCACCATCTTTTTTGGTGATCCAGAATTCCAACCTGATTTTTGCCAAAATTTTACCTCGATGTCTGTTAAGAGTTTACCTATGGAGCCAGTTGGGCCTCACGGCCAGATGGCCTATTTTCTCGGTCAAATGAGCCCTAAAGCAGGTAAACCCCCATTTGGTCGATTTTCGTGTGCTATAGTTCACCATCTTTTTTGGTGATCCAAAATTATGAGTTCATTTTTTCCAAAACTTTACCTGGACGTCCGTAAAGACCTTACCGATGGAGCCAGTTTACCCTCACGGCCAGAAACCCCCATATTCAAGGTCAAACGAACCCTAGAGTAGGTAAACCCCCCATTTTACCAATTTTTGTATGCTATAATCCACGGATTTTTTGGTGATCCAGAATTCCGACCTCATTTTTGCCAAAATTTTACCTGGATATCTGTTAAGACCTTATATGTGGAGCCAGTTGGCCCTCACGGCCAGAATTCCCCATTTTCAAGGTTAAACGAGCCCTAGAGCAGGTAAACCCCCCAACTTTACTGATTTTCGTGTGCTATAGTTCACCATCTTTTTTGGTGATCCAGAATTCCAATCTGATTTTTGCCAAAATTTTACCTCGACGTCCGTTAAGACTTTATCTACGGAGATAGTTGGCCCTCACGGCCAGAATGCCCCATTTTCAAGGTCAAACGAGCACTAGAGCAGATAAACCCCCCATTTTACTGATTTTCGTGTGCTATAGTCCCCAGATTTTTTGGTGATTCGAAATTCCGACCTCATTTTTTCCAAAATTTTACCTGGACGTCCATTAATATGTTATCTTTGTGGCCAGTTTGCCCTCACGTCCAAAATGGACCATTTTCAAGGCCAAATAAGCCCTAGAGTAGGTAAAGCCCCCATTTTACCGATTTTTGTGTGCTATAATCCACGGATTTTTTGGTGATCCGAAATTCCGACTTCATTTTTGCAAAAATTATAACTGGACGTCCGTTCAGACGTTATCTTTGTGGCCAGTTCGCCCTTACGTCCAAAATGGACCATTTTTAAGGCCAAATAAGCCCTAGAGTAGGTAAATCCTCCATTTTACCGATTTTTGTGTGCTATAATCCACGGATTTTTTGATGATCCAAAATTCCGACTTCATTTTTGCCAAAATTATAACTGGACGTCCGTTAAGACCTTATCTATGGAGCCAGTTTACCCTCACGGCCAGAATGCCCATTTTCAAGGTCAAACGAGCCCAAGAGTAGGTAAACCCCCCATTTTACCAATTTTTGTATGCTATAATCCACAGATTTTTTGGTGATCCAGAATTCCAACCTTATTTTTGCCAAAATTTTACCTGGACATCCGTTAAGACCTTATTTATGGAGCCAGTTGGCCCTCACGGCCAGAATGCCCCATTTTCAAGGTTAAACGAGCCCTAGAGCAGGTAAACCCCCCATTTTACTAATTTTCGTGTGCTATAGTCCACAGCTTTTTTGGTGATCCAGAATTCCAACCTGATTTTTGCCAAAATTTTACCTCGACGTCCGTTAAGAGTTTATCTGTGGAAACAGTTGGGCCTCACGGCCAGAATGCCCCATTTTCAAGGTCAAACGAGCACTAGAGCAGGTAAACCCCCTATTTTATTGATTTTCATGTGCTATAGTCCACAGATTTTTTGGTGATTCGAAATTCCGACCTCATTTTTTCCAAAATTTTACCTGGATGTCCATAAAGATGTTATCTTTGTGGCCAGTTTGCCCTCACGTCCGAAATGGACCATTTTCAAGGCCAAATAAGCCCTAGAGTAGGTAAACCCCCCATTTTACCAATTTTTGTGTGCTATAATCCACGGATTTTTTGGTGATCCGAAATTCGGACTTCATTTTTGCAAAAATTATAACTGGACGTCCGTTCAGACGTTATCTTTGTGGCCAGTTCGCCCTTACGTCCAAAATGGACCATTTTTAAGGCCAAATAAGCCCTAGAGTAGGTAAATCCTCCATTTTACCGATTTTTGTGTGCTATAATCCACGGATTTTTTGATGATCCAAAATTCCGACTTCATTTTTGCCAAAATTATAACTGGACGTCCGTTAAGACCTTATCTATGGAGCCAGTTTACCCTCACGGCCAGAATGCCCATTTTCAAGGTCAAACGAGCCCAAGAGTAGGTAAACCCCCCATTTTACCAATTTTTGTATGCTATAATCCACAGATTTTTTGGTGATCCAGAATTCCAACCTTATTTTTGCCAAAATTTTACCTGGACATCCGTTAAGACCTTATTTATGGAGCCAGTTGGCCCTCACGGCCAGAATGCCCCATTTTCAAGGTTAAACGAGCCCTAGAGCAGGTAAACCCCCCATTTTACTAATTTTCGTGTGCTATAGTCCACAGCTTTTTTGGTGATCCAGAATTCCAACCTGATTTTTGCCAAAATTTTACCTCGACGTCCGTTAAGAGTTTATCTGTGGAAACAGTTGGGCCTCACGGCCAGAATGCCCCATTTTCAAGGTCAAACGAGCACTAGAGCAGGTAAACCCCCTATTTTATTGATTTTCATGTGCTATAGTCCACAGATTTTTTGGTGATTCGAAATTCCGACCTCATTTTTTCCAAAATTTTACCTGGATGTCCATAAAGATGTTATCTTTGTGGCCAGTTTGCCCTCACGTCCGAAATGGACCATTTTCAAGGCCAAATAAGCCCTAGAGTAGGTAAACCCCCCATTTTACCAATTTTTGTGTGCTATAATTCACGGATTTTTTGGTGATCCGAAATTCGGACTTTATTTTTGCAAAAATTATAACTGGACGTCCGTTAAGACGTTATCAATCTGGCCAGTTTACCTTCACATCCAAAATGGACCATTTACAAGGCCAAATAAGCCCTAGAGAAGGTAAACCCCCCATTTTAGCGATTTTTGTGAGCTATTAGTCCACGAATTTTTTGGTGATCCATAATTCTGACTTTATTTTTGCCAAAATTATAACTGGACGTTCGTTAAGACCTTATCTATGAAGCCAGTTGTCCCTCACTACAAACATGGCCCATTTTTAAGGTCAAACGAGCCCTAGAGCAGGTAAGCCCCCCATTTTACCAATTTTCGTGTGCTATAAGTCACCATCTTTTTTGGTGATCCAGAATTCCGAACTGATTTTTTCCAAAACTTTACCTGGACGTCCGTTAAGTCCTTACCTATGGAGTATGTTGGGCCTCACGGCCAGAATGGCCTATTTTCTAGGTCAAATGAGCCTTAAAGCAGGTAAACCCCCATTTGGCCGATTTTCGTGTGCTATAGTTCACCATCTTTTTTGGTGATCTAGAATTCCTACCTCATTTTTTCCAAAATTTTACCTGAACTTCCGTAAAGACCTTACCGATGGAGCCAGTTGACCCTCACAGCTAGAATGCCCCATTTTCAAGGTCAAACGAACCCTAGAGTAGGTAAACCCCCATTTTACCAATTCTTGTATGCTATAGTCCACGGATTTTTTGGTGATCCAGAATTCCGACCTCATTTTAGCCAAAATTTTACCTGGACATCTGTTACGACCTTATCTGTGCAGCCAGTTGGCCTTCACAGCCAGAATGCCCCATTTTCAAGGTCAAACGAGCCCTAGAGCTGGTAAACCCCCATTTTATTGATTTTTGTGTGCTATAGTCCACAGCTTTTTTGGTGATCCAGAATTTCGACCTCATTTTTGCCAAAATTTTACTTGGACGTCTGTTAAGACTTTATCTGTGGAGACAGTTGGCCCTCACGGCCAAAATGCCCCATTTTCAAGGTCAAACGAGCTCGAGAGCAGGTAAAACCCCTATTTTACCAATTTTCGTGTACTATAGTCCACTGATATTTTGGTGATCCAAAATTCCGACCTCATTTTTTCCAAAATTGTACCTGGACATCCTTTAAGATGTTATCTTTGTGGCCAGTTTGCCCTCACGTTCAAAATGGACCATTTTTAAGGCCAAATAAGCCCTAGAGTATGTAAACCCCCCATTTTACCGATTTTTGTGTGCTATAATCTACGGATTTTTTGATGATCCAAAATTCCGACTTCATTTTTGCCAAAATTATAACTAGACGTCCATTAAGACCTTATCTATGGAGCAAGTGGGCACTCACGACCATAATGCCCCATTTTCAAGGTTAAACGAGCCCTAAAGTAAGAAAACCCCCCATTTTACTGATTTTCGTGTGCTATAGGTCACCATCTTTTTTGGTGATCGAGAATTCCGACCTGATTTTTGCCAAAATTTTACCTGGACGTCCGTTAAGACCTTACATATGGAGCCAGTTGGCCCTTACAGCCAGAATGGCCTATTTTTAAGGTCAAATGAGCCCTAAAGCAGGTAAACCTCCATTTGGCCTATTTTCATGTGCTATAGTTCACCATCTTTTTTGGTGATCTAGAATTCCGACCTCATTTTTGCCAAAATTTTACCTGGACGTCCGGAAAGAGCTTACCATTAGAGCCAGTTGACCATCACGGCCATAATACCCCATTTTCAAGGTCAAACGAGCCCTAGAGTATGTAAACCCCCCATTTCACCAATTTTTGTATGCTATAGTCCACGGATTTTTTGGTGATCCAGAATTCCGACCTCATTTTTGCCAAAATTTTACCTGGACATCCGTTAAGACCTTATATGTGGAGCCAGTTGGCCTTCACGGCCAAAATGGCCTATTTTCAAGGTCAAACGAGCTCTAGAGCAGGTAAAACCCCCATTTTACCGATTTTCGTGCTTTATAGTCCACAGATTTTTTGGTGATAAAAAATTCAGACCTCATTTTTTCCAAAATTTTACCTGGACGTCCTTTATGACGTTATCAATGTGGCCAGTTTGCCCTCACGTCCAAGATGGACCATTTTCAAGGCCAAATAAGCCCTAGAGTAGGTAAATACCCCATTTTACTGATTTTTGTGTGCTATTAGTCCACGAATTTTTTGGTGATCCGAAATTCCGACTTTATTTTTGCCGAAATTATAACTGGACGTTCATTAAGACCTTATCTATGGAGCCAGTTGTCCCTCATGACAAAAATGGCTCATTTCCAAGGTCAAAAAGCCCAAGAGCAGGTAAACCCCCCATTTTGCCGATTTTTGTGTGCTATAGGTCACCATCTTTTTTGGTGATCCAGAATTTCGACCTGATTTTTACCAAAATTTTACCTCGACGTCCGTTCAGACCTTACCTATGGAGCCAGTTGGGCCTCACGGCAAAAATGGCCTATTTTCTACGTCAAATGAGCCCTAAAGCAGGTAAACCCCCATTTGGCCGATTTTCGTTTGCTATAGTTCACCATCTTTTTTGGTGATTCAAAATTCTGACTTCATTTTTTCCAAAATTTTACCTGGACATCCGTAAAGATCTTACCGATGGAGCCAGTTTACCCTCACGGCCAGAATGCCCCATTTTCAAGGTCAAACGATACCTAGAGTAGGTAAATCCCCATTTTACCAATTTTTGTATGCTATATAGTCCACGGATTTTTTGGTGATCCAGAATTCCGACCTCATTTTTGCCAAAATGTTACCTGCACATCCGTTAAGACCTTCTCTGTGGAGCCAGTTGGCCCTCACGGCCAGAATGCCCCATTTTCAAGGTCAAACGAGCCATAGGGCAGGTAAACCCCCCATTTTACTGATTTTCGTGTGCTATAGTCGACATATTTTTTGGAGATCCGAAATTCCGACCTCATTTTTTCCAAAATTTTACCTGGACGTCCATTAAGATGTTATCTATGTGGCCAGTTTTCCCTCACGTCTAAAATGGACCATTTTCAAGGCCAAATGAGCCCTAGAGTAGGTAAATCCCCCATTTTACCGATTTTTGTGTGATATAAGTCCACGGATTTTTTGGTGATCTGAAATTCTGACTTTTTTTTGTGAAAATTATAATTGTACGTCCGTTAAGACCTTATCTATGGAGCCAGTGGGCCCTCACGTTCAAAATGGCCTATTTTCAAGGTCAAACGAGCCCTAGAGCAGGTAAACCCACCATTTTGCCGATTTTCGTGTGCTATAGGTCACCATCTTTTTTGGTGATCCATAATTCCGACCTGATTTTTGCCAAAATTTAACCTGGACGTCCGTTAAGACCTTACCTATGGAGCCAGTTGGCCCTCACGACCTGAATGGCCCATTTTCAAGATCAAATGAACCCTAAAGCAGGTAAACCCCCATTTGGCCGATTTTCGTGTGTTATAGTTCACTATCTTTTTTGGTGATCCAGATTTTCGACTTCATTTTTGCCAAAATTTTACCTGACGTCCGTAAAGACCTTACCGATGGAGCAAGCTTACCCTCACGACCAGAATGCCCCATTTTCAAGGTCAAACGAGCCCTAGAGTAGGTAAACCCCCATTTTACCAATTTTTGTATGCTATAGTCCACGGATTTTTTGGTGATCCAGAATTCTGACCTCATTTTTGCCAAATCTTTACCTGGACATCCGTTAAGACCTTATCTGTTTAGCTAGTTGGCCCTCACCGCCAGAATGCCCCGTTTTCAAGGTCAAACGAGCCTTAGAGTAGGTAAACCCCCCATTTTACTAATTTTCGTGTGCTATAGTTCACAGATTTTTTGGTGATCTAGAATTCTGATATTATTTTTGCGAACATCTTCCCTCGACGTCCGTTTAAGACCTTATATGTGGAGACAGTTGGCACTCACGGCCAAAATGGCCCACTTTCAAGGTCAAACGAGCTCTAGAGCAGGTAAAACCTCAATTTTACCTAATTTCGTGTGCTATAGACCACAAATTTTTTGGTGATCCGAAATTCCGACCTCATTTTTTCCAAAATTTTACCTGGACAACCCATAAGACGTTATCTATGCGGCCTGTTTGCCCTCACGTCAAATATGGAACATTTTCAAGGCCAAATAAGCCCTAGAGTAGGTAGACCCCCCATTTTACCGATTTTTAAGTGCTATAAGACCACGGATTTTTTGGTGATTCAAAATTCTGACTTTATTTTTGCCAAAATTATAATTGGACGTCCGTTAAAACCTTATCTATGGAGCCAGTGGGCCCTCACAACCAAAATGGCCCATTTTCAAGGTCAAACGAGCCATAGAGGAGGTAAACCCCACAGTTTGCTGATTTTCGTGTGCTATAGGTCACCATCTTTTTTCGTGATCCAGAATTCCGACTTGATTTTTGCTAAAATTTTACCTGGACGTCCGTTAAGACCTTACCTATGGAGCCAGTTAGCCCTCACGTCCCGAATGGCCTATTTTCAAGGTACCCTTAAAGCTGGTAAACCCCCATTTGACCGATTTTCGGGAGCTATAGTCCACGAATTTTTTAGTCATCCAGAATTCTGACCTCATTTTTGCCAAAATTTTACCTAGACATCCGTTAAGACATTATCTATGGAGCTAGTTGGCCTTCACAGCCAAAATAGCTCATTTTCAAGGTCAAACGAGCCCTAGAGCATATAAACCCCTTATTCTATTGAGTTTCGTGTGCTATAGTCCACGGATTTTTTGGTAATCTAGAATTCCGACCTCATTTTTGCCAAAATTTACCTTGACATCCGTTAAGACCTTATCTGTGGAGCCAGTTGGCCCTCACGGCCAGAATGCCCCATTTTCAAGGTCAAACGAGCCCTAGGGCAGGTAAACCCCCCATTTTACTGATTTTCGTGTGCTATAGTCCACATATTTTTTGGTGATACGAAATTTCGACCTCATTTTTGCCAAAATTTTAACTAGACGTCCATTAAGATGTTATCTATGTGGCCAATTTTCCCTCACGTCTAAAATGGACCATTTTCAAGGCCAAATGAGCCCTAGAGTAGGTAAACCCCCCATTTTACCGATTTTTGTGTGATATAAGTCCACGGATTTTTTGGTGATTTGAAATTCCGACTTTATTTTTGCCAAAATTATAACTGGACGTCCGTTAAGACCTTATCTATGGAGTCAATGGGCCCTCACGAAAAAAACGGCCCATTTTCAAGGTCAAACAAGCCCTAGAGCAGGTAAACCCCCTATTTTGCCAATTTTCGTGTGCTATAGGTCACCATCTTTTTTGGTGATCCATAATTTCGACCTGATTTTTGCCAAAATTTTACTTGGACGTCCGTTAAAACCTTACCTATGGAGCCAGTTGGCCCTCACGGCCTGAATGGCCTATTTTCTAGATCAAATGAGCCCTAAAGCAGGTAAACCCCCATTTGGCCAATTTTCGTGTACTTTAGTTCACCATCTTTTTTGGTGATCCAGAATTCCGACTTCATTTTTGCCAAAACTTTACCTCGACGTCCGTAAAGACCTTACCGATGGAGCAAGTTGACCCTCACGGTCAGAATATACCATTTTCAAGGTCAAACGAGCCCAAGAGTAGGTAAACCCCCCATTTTACCAATTTTTGTATGCTATAGTCCACAGATTTTTTGGTGATCCAGAATTCCGACCTCATTTTTGCCAAAATTTTATTTGGACATCCGTTAAGCCCTTATCTGTGGATCCAGTTTGCCCTCACGGCCAGAATGCCCCATTTTCAAGGTCAAACGAGCCCTAGAGCAGGTAAACCCCCCATTTTACTGATTTTCGTGTGCTATAGTTGACAGATTTTTCGGTGATCTAGAATTCCGACCTCATTTTTGCCAACATCTTACCTCGACGTCCGTTAAGACCTTATATGTGGAGACAGTTGGCCCTCACGGCCAAAATGGCCCACTTTCAAGGTCAAACGAGCTCTAGAGCAGGTAAAACCCCCATTTTACCTAATTTCGGGTGCTATAGTCCGCAGATTTTTGGTGATCCGAAATTCCGACCTCATTTTTTCCAAAATTTTACCTGGACAACCGTTAAGACGTTAACTATGTGGCCTGTTTGCCCTCACGTCCAAAATGGAACATTTTCAAGGCCAAATAAGCCCTAGAGTAGGTAAACCCCCCCTTTTACCGATTTTTGTGTGCTATAAGACCACGGATTTTTTGGTAATTCGAAATTCCAACTTTATTTTTGCCAAAATTATAACTGGACGTCCGTTAAGACCTTATCTATTGAGCCAGTGGGCCCTCACGACCAAAATGGCCCATTTTCAAGGTCAAACGAGCCCTCGAGAAGGTAAACCCCACAGTTTGCTGATTTTCGTGTGCTAAAGGTCACCATCTTTTTTGGTGATCCAGAATTTCGACTTGATTTTTTTCAAAATTTTACATGGACGTCCGTTAAGACCTTACCTATGGAGCCAGTTGGCCTTCATGTCCAAAATGGCCTATTTTCAAGGTCAAATGACCCGTAAAGCAGGTAAACCCCCATTTGGCCGATTTTCGTGAGCTGTTGTCCACGAATTTTTTAGTCATCCGGAATTCTGACCTCATTTTTGCCAAAATTTTACCTAGACATCCGTTAAGACATTATCTATGGAGCTAGTTGGCCTTCACAGCCAAAATAGCTCATTTTCAAGGTCAAACGAGCCCTAGAGCAGATAAACCCCTCATTCTATTGAGTTTCGTGTGCTATAGTCCACGGATTTTTTGGTGATCCAAAATTCTAACCTCATTTTTGCCCAAATTTTACCTAGACGTCCGTTAAGACCATATCTATGGAGCTAATTGGCCCTCACGACCAATATGGCCCACTTTCAAGGTCAAACGAGCCCTAGGGCAGGTAAACCGCCTATTTACAGATTTTTTGGTCATCCAAAATTTTGACCTCAATTTACTAAAATCTTACCTGGATGTCCGTTAAGACGTTATCTATGGGGCCAGTTTACCCTCACGTCCAAAATGGCCCATTTTCAAGGTTAAACGAGTCCTAGAGTAGGTAAACCCCCATTTACCGATTTTTGTATGCTATAGGTGACGAATTTTCTGGTTATCCAGAATTTCGACCTCATTTTTGCCAAAATTTTACCTGGACGTCAGTTAAGACCTTATCTATGGAGCAAGTTGACCCTCACGGGAAAAGTGACCCATTTTCAAGGCCAAATGAGCCCTAGAGCAGGTAAACCCCCATTTGGCCGATTTTCGTGCGCTATAGTTCACCATCTTTTTTGGTTATCTAGAATTCCGACCTTATTTTTGCCAAAATTTAACCTGGACGTCCGTTAAAACCTTACATGTGGATCTAGTTGGTTATCACGGCCAGAATGGCCCATTTTCAAGGTCAAACGAGACCTAGAGCTGGTAAACCCCCCACTTTACAGATTTTCGTGAGCTATAGTCCACGAATTTTTTAGTCATCCAGAATTCTGACCTCATTTTTGCAAAAATTTTACCTAGACATCCGTTAAGAACCTATCTATGGAGCGAGTTGGCCCTCAGGGCCAAAATAGCTCATTTTCAAGGTCAAACGAGCCCTAGAGCAGATAAACCCCTCATTCTACTGAGTTTCGTATGCTATACTCCACGGATTTTTTGGTGATCCAAAATTCTGACCTCATTTTTGCCAAAATTTTACCTGGACGTCCATTATGACCTTATCTATGGAGCAAATTGGCCCTCACGATCAAAATGACCCACTTTAAAGGTCAAAGGAGCTCTAAAGCAGGTAAACCCCCTATTTTATCGATTTTCGTGTGCTAAAGTACAAAGATTTTTTGGTCATCCAAAATTCTGACCTTAATTTCCCAAAATTTTACCTGGACGTCCGTTAAGACGTTATCTAAGGGGCCAGTTTACCCTAACGTCCAAAATGGCCCATTTTCAAGGTCAAACGAGCCCTAGAGTAGGTAAACCCCCATTTACCAATTTTTGTGTGCTATAGTCCACGAATTTTTTGGTGATTCAGAATTCTGACCTCATTTTTGGCAAAATTATACCTGGACGTCTGTTAAGACCTTATCTATGGAGCAAGTTGGTCCTCACGGCCAAAATGTCCCTATTCAAGGTCAAATGAACCCTAGAGCAGGTAAACCCCCATTTGGCCGACTTTCCTGTTCTATAAGTTCACCTTCTTTTTTGGTGATCCAGAATTTCGATCTGATTTTTGCCAAAATTTTACTTGGACATCCGTTAAGATCTTATCTATGGAGCCAATTGGCCCTCACGACAAAAATGGCCTATTATTGAGGTCAAACAAGCCGTAGAGCAGGTAAACCCCGCTGTTTTACCGATTTTAGTGTGCTATAGTCCACAGATTTTTTGGTGATCCAAAATTCTGACCTTATTTTTGCTAAAACTTTACCTGGACGTCCGTTAAGATGTTATCTATGGGGCCAGTTTACCCTTATGTCCAAAATGGCCCATTTTCAAGGTCAAACGACCCCTAGAGCGGGTAAACTCCCCATTTTGCCAATTTTCATGTGCTATAGTCCACAGATTTTTTGGTGATCCAGAATTCCGACCTCAATTTTTCCAAAATTATACCTGGACATCCGTTAAGACCTTATTTATGGTGCCAGTTGGTCCTCACTACCAAAATGGCCAATTTTCAAGGTCAAACGAGCCCTAGAGTAGGTAAATCCCCATTTTACAGATTTTTGTGTGCTATATAGTCCACGAATTTTTTGGTCATCCAAAATTTCAACGTCATTTTTGCCAAAATTTTTACCTGGATGTCCGTTAAAACCTTATCTATGGAGCCAGTTGTCCCTAACGGCCAAAATACACCATTTTCAAGGTCAAACGAGCCCTAGAGCGGGTAAACCCCTATTTTACTGATTTTCATGTGCTATAGTCCACGAATTTTTGGGTGATCTGAAATTCCGACCTTATTTTTGCCAAAACATTACCTGGACGTCCGTTAAGACCTTATCTATAGGCCAGTTTGCCCTCACATCCAAAATGGCCCATTTTCAAGGCGAAATGAGCCCTAGAGCAAGTAAACCCCTATTTGGCCGATTTTCGTGCGCTATAGTTGACCATCTTTTTCGGTGATCCAGAATTCCGACCTTATTTTTGCCAAAACTTCACCCGGACGTCCGTTAAGACCTGATCGATGGAGCAAGTTGGCCCTCATGGGCAAAATGGCCATTTTCAAGGTCAAATGAGCCCTAGAGCAGGTAAACCACCATTTTACCGATTTTTGTGTGCTATAGTCCACGAATTTTTTGGTGATCCAGAATTTCGACCTCATTTTTGCCAAAATTTTACCTGGACGTCCCTTAAGACCTTATCTATGGAGCAAGTTGGCCCTCACAGGCAAAATGGCCATTTTCAAGGTCAAATGAGCCCTAGATCAGGTAAACCCCCATTTGGCCGATTTTCGTTTGCTATAGTTCACCATCTTTTATGGAGATCCTGAATTTCGACCTCATTTTAGCCAAAATTTTACCTAGACGTCCGTCAAGACCTTATCTATGGAGCCAGTTGGCACTCACGACCAAAATGGCCCATTTTTGAGGTCAAACAAGCCCTAGAGCAGGTAAACCCCACTTTTTTACCAGTTTTCGTGCGCTATAGTCCACAGATTTTTTGGTGATCCGAAATTCCGACCTTATTTTTGCCAAAACTTTACCTGGACATTCATTAAGACCTTATCTAGGGAGCTAATTGGCCCTCACGACCAAAATTGCCCATTTTTAAAGTCAAACAAGCCCTAGAGCAGGTAAACCCCCTATTTTATCGATTTTCATGTGCTAAAGTCCACAGATTTTTTCGTCATCCAAAATTCCGACCTCAATTTGCCAAAATTTAACCTGGACGTTGGTTAAGACCTTATCTATGGAGCCAGTTGGCCCTCACGACCAAACAGCCCATTTTCAAGGTCAAACGAGCCCTAGAGCAGGTAAACCCCCCATTTTACCGATTTTCGTGTGCTATAGTCCACAGATATTTTGGTGATCCAAAATTTCGACATCATTTTTATCTAAAATTTTACCAGGACATCCGTTAAGACCTTATCTATAGGGCCAGTTTTCCCTCACGTCCAAAATGGCCCATTTTCAAGGCCAAATGAGCCCTAGAGCAGGTCAACCCCCAATTTACCAATTTTCATGTGCTATAGTCCACGAATTTTTTGGTGATCGAGAATTCTGACCTCATTTTTGCCAAAAATTTACCTGGACGTCCGTTAAGACCTTACCTAAGGAGCCAGTTGGTCGTCATGGCCAAAATGGCCCATTTTGAATGTCAAACGAGCCCTAGAGCAGGTAAACCCCCCATTTTACTGATTTTCGTGTGCTATAGTCCACAGATTTTTTGGTGATCTAGAATTCCTACCTCATTTTTGCCAAAATTATATCTAGACGTTCGTTAAGACCTTATCTATGGAACCGGTTGGTCCTCATGCCCAAAATGACCCATTTTCAAAGTCAAACGAGCCCTAGAGCAGGTAAACCCCCATTTTGCCAATTTTCGTGTGCTATAGGTCACCATTTTTTTTTATGATCCAGAATTTCAGCCTCATTTTTGCAAAAATTTAACATGAACATCCATTAAGACCTTACCTATGGAGCCAGTTGGCCCACACGGCCAGAATGGTCTATTTTCAAGGTCAAACGAGCCCTAGAGAAGGTAAATACCCTATTTTATCGATTTTCGTGTGCTATAGTACACATATTTTTTGGTGATCCAGAATTCCGATTTAATTTTAGCTAAAATTATACCTGGACGTCCGTTAAGACCTTATCTATGGAGCCAGTTGGCCCTCACGGCCAAAATGGCCCATTTTCAAGGTCAAATGAGCCCTAGAGCAGGAAAACCCCCATTTGGCCGATTTTCGTGTGCTATAGTTCACCGTCTTTTTTGGTGATCTAGATTTTCGACCTCATTTTTGCCAAAATTTAACCTGGACGTCCGTTAAGACCTTACCTATGGAGCCAGTAGGCCATCACGGACAGAATGGCCCATTTTCAAGGTCAAACGAGACCTAGATGAGGTAAACCCCCCATTTTACCAATTTTCGTGTGCTCTAGTCCACGGATTTTTTTGTGATCCAAAATTCCAACCTCATTTTTGCCAAAATTTAACCTGGACGTTTGTTAAGACCTTATCTATAGAGCAAGTTGGCCCTCACGACCAAAATGGCCCATTTTCAAGGTCAAACGAGCCTTAGAGCAGGTAAACCCCTCATTTTACCTATTTTCGTGTGCTATAGTCCACAGATATTTTGGTGATCCAAAATTTCGACATCATTTTTGCCAAAATTATACCTGGATGTCTGTTAAGACCTTATCTATGGGGCCAGTTGGCCCTCACGTCCAAAATGGCCCATTTTCAATACCAAATGAGCCCTAGAGCAGGTAAACCCCCCATTTTACCAATTTACATGTGCTATAGTCTACGGATTTTTTGGTGATCCAAAATTCTGACATCATTTTGGCCAAAATTTTACCTGGACGTCCGTTAAGATCTTACCTATGGGGACAGTTGGCCCTCAAGGCCAAAACGATCCATTTTTAAGGTCAAACGAGCCCTAGAGCTGGTAAACCCCCTATTTTACCAATTTTCGTGTGCTATAGGTCACCATCTTTTTTGGTGATAAAGAATTCCAACCTCATTTTTGTAAAAATTTTACCTTAACGTCCATTAAGACCTTACCTATGAATCCAGTTGACCCTCACGGCCAAAATTGCCCATTTTCAAGGTCAAACGGGTCCTAGAGCAGGTAAACAACCCATTTTGCCGATTTTCGTGTACTATAAGTCACCATAGTTTTCGGTGATCCGGAATTTCGACCTCATTTTTGCCAAAATTTTACCTGGACGTCCGTTAAGATCTTATCAATGGAGCCAGTGGGCCCTCACGACAAAAATGGCCCATTTTCAAGGTCAAACGATCCCTAGGGCACGTAAACCCCCTATTTTACCAATTTTGGTGTGCTATAGTCCATAGATTTTTTGGTAATCTGGAATTTCGACCTCATTTTTGCCAAAATTTTACCTGGACATCCGTTAAGACCTTACCTATGGGGACAGTTGGCCCTCACGGCCAAAACAATCCATTTTCAAGGTCAAACGATCGCTAGAGCAGGTAAACCCCCCATTTTGCTGATTTTCGTGTGCTATAGGCCACCATCTTTTTTGGTGATCCAGAATTCCGACCTCATCTTTGCCAAAATTTTACCTGGACGTCCGTTAAGACCTTATTTATGGAGCCAGTTGGCCCTCACGACCAAAATGGCCCATTTTTGAGATCAAACGAGCCCGACAGCAGGTAAACCCCCTATTTTACATATTTTTTTGTTCTATAATCCATGGATTTTTTGGTGATCCAAAATTCCGACGTCATTTTTGCCAAAATTATACCTCGACATCCGTTAAGACCTTATCTACGGAGCCAGTTAGCCCTCACGGCCAAAATGGCCCATTTTCAAGGTCAAACAAGCCCTAGAGCAGGTAAAGCCCTCATTTTGCCAATTTTCGTGTGCTATAGGACACCATTTTTTTTGGTGATATAGAATTCCGACCTCATTTTTGCCAAAATTAAACCTGGACGACGGTTATGAGCTTATCTATGCAGCCAGTTGTCCCTCACGGCCAGAATGACCCATTTTCAAGGTCAAACGACCCCTAGAGTAGGTAAACCCCCCATTTTACCGATTTTCGTTTGATATAGTCCACAGATTTTTCGGTGATCTAGAATTCCGACCTCATTTTTGCAAAAATTTAACCTAAACATTTGTTAAAACATTATCTATGGAGCCAGTTAGACCTCACGACCAAAATTGCCATTTTCAAGGTTAAACAAGCCCTAGAGCAGGTAAACCCCTCATTTTACCGATTTTCGTATACTATAGTTCACCATCTTATTTGGTGATCCAGAATTTCGACCTCATTTTTGCCAAAATTTAACCTGGACGTCCGTTAAGACCTTACCTACGGAGCTAGTTGGCCCTCACGTCCAGAACGACCCATTTTCAAGGTTAAACAAGACCTAGAGCACGTCAACCCCCTATTTAACCGATTTTCGTGTGCTATAGTCCACGGATTTTTGGGTGATCCAGAATTCCGACCTCATTTTATCCAAAATTTTACCTAGACATCTATTAAGACCTTATCTATGGAGCCATTTGTCCCTCACGGCCAAAATGGCCCATTTTCAAGGTCAACTGAGCCCTAGAGCAGGTAAACCCCCCATTTTACTGATTTTCGTGTGCTATAGTCCACGAATTTTTTGGTGATCCGGAATTCTGACCTCATTTTTGCCAAAATTTTACCTGGACGTCCGTTAAGACCTTATCTAGAAGCTAATTGGCCCTCACGACCAAAATGGCCCATTTTCAAGGTCAAACGAGCCCTAGAGCAGGTAAACCCCCTATTTTATCGATTTTCGTATGCTAAAGTCCACAAATTTTTTGGTCATCCGAAATTCTTACTTCAATTTGCCAAATTTTACCTGGACGTCTCTTAAGACGTTATCTATGGGGCCAGTTTACCCTCACATCCAAAATGGCCCATTTTCAAGGTCAAACGAGCCCTAGAGTAGGTAAACTTCCATTTTACCGATTTTTGTGTGCTATAGTCTACGAATTTTTTTGAGATCCAGAATTCAGACCTCATTTTTGCCAAAATTTTACCTGGACGTCCGTTAAAACCTTATCTATGGAGCATGTTGGCCCTCACGGGAAAAATGGCCATTTTCAAGGTCAAATGAGCCCTGGAGCACGTAAACCCCCCTTTGGCCGATTTGCGTGTGCTATAGTTCACCATCTTTTTTGGTGATCCAGAATTCAGACCTCATTTTTGCGAAAATTTTACCTGGACATCCGTTAAGACCTTCTCTATGGAGCCAGATGGCCCTCACGTCCAGAATGGCCCATTTTCAAGATCATACGATACCTAAATGAGGTAAACCCCCCATTTTACCAATTTTCGTGTGCTATAGTCCATGGATTTGTTGGTGATCCGAAATTTCGATGTCATTTTTGCCAAAATTATACCTGGAAGTCCGTTAAGACCTTATCTATGGAGCCAGTTGACCCTATCAACCAAAATGGCCCATTTTTAAGGTTAAACGAGCCCTAGAGTAGGTTAACCCCATATTTTATCGATTTTCGTGTCCTATAGGTCACCATCTTTTTTGGTGATCCAGAATTCGACCTCATTTTTGCCAATATTTAACTTGGACGTCCGTTAAGACATTACCTATGGAGCTAGTTGGTCATCACGGCCAGAATGGCCCATTTTCAAGATCAAACGATACCTAGATGAGGTAAACGCCACATTTTACCAATTTTCGTGTGCTATAGTCCACGGATTTTTTGGTGATCAAGAATTTCGACCTTATTTTAGCCAATATTTAACTTGGATGTCCGTTAAGACCTTCCCTATGGAGCCAGTAGGCCATCACGGCCAGAATGGCCCATTTTCAAGGTCAAACGAGACCTAGATGAGGTAAACCCCCCATTTTACCAATTTTCGTGTGCTATAGTCAACGGATTTTTTGGTGATCCAGAATTTCGATGTCATTTTTGCCAAAATTATACCTGGAAGTCTGTTAAGTCCTTATCTATGGAGCAAGTTGGCCCTATCAACCAAAATGGCCCATTTTTAAGATTAAACGAGCCCTAGAGTAGGTAAACCCCCATTTTTCTGATTTTTGTATGCTATAGTCCACAGATTTTTTGATGATCCAGAATTTTGACCTCATTTATGCCAAAATTTTACCTGGACATCCGTTAAGAACTTATCTACGGAGCCATTTAGCCCTCATGACCAAAATGGCCCATTTTCAAGGTCAACGAGCCCTAGAGCGGGTAAACCCCCCATTTTACTAATTTTCGTGTGCTATAGTCCACAGATTTTTGGTGATCCGGAATTCTGACCTCATTTTTGCCAAAATTTATCCTGGACGTCCGTTAAGACCTTATCTATGGAGCTAGTTGGCCCTCACGGCCAAAATGACCCATTTTCAAGGTCAAACGACCCCTAGAGCAGGTAAACCCCCCATTTTACTAATTTTCGTATGCTATAGTCCTCGGATTCTTGCTGATCCGGAATTTTGATCTCATTTTTGCCAAAATTTATCCTGGACATCCGCTAAGACCTTATCTATGGAGCTAGTTGGTCCTCACGGCCAAAATGGCCCATTTTCAAGGTCAAACGAGCCCTAGAGAAGGTAAAACCCCCATTTTACAGATTTTTGTGTGCTATAGTCCACAGATTTTTTGGTGCTATAGGACACCAACTTTTTTGGTGATAAAGAATTCCGATCTCATTTTTGCCAAAATTAAACCAGGACGTCGGTTAAGACCTTATCTACGGAGCCAGTTGTCCCTCATGGCCAGAATGGCCCATTTTCAAGGTCAAACGAGCCCTAGAGCAAGTAAACCCACCATTTTACCGATTTTTGTTTGATATAGCCCACGGATTTTTTGGTGATCCAGATTTTCGACCTCATTTTTGCCAAAATTTTACCTAGACGTCCGTTAAGACCTACCTATGGGTACAGTTAGCCCTCACAGCCAAAATAATCCATTTTCAACGTCAAACGAGCCCTCGAGCAAGTAAACCCCATTTTGCCGATTTTCGTGTGCTATAAGTCACCATCTTTTTTAGTGATAAAAGATTCCGACCTCATTTTTGCCAAAATTTTACCTGAACGTCCGTTATGACCTTACCTATGGAGCCAGTTGGCCCTCACGGCTAGAATGGCCTATTTTCAAGGTCAAACGAGCCCTAGAGAAGGTAAACCCCCAATTTTACCGATTTTCGTGAACTATAGTCAACGGATTTTTTGGTGATCCAGCATTTCGACCTAATTTTTGCTAAAATTATACCTGGACATTAGTTAAGACCTTATGTGTGGAGCCAGTTGGCCCTCACAGCCAAAATGGCCCATTGTTAAGGTCAAATGATCCCTAGACTAGGCAAACCCCCATTTGGCCGATTTTCATCTGCAATAGTTCACCATCTTTTTTTATGATCCGAAATTCCGACCTTATTTTTGTCAAAACTTTACCTGGACGTCCGTTAAAACCTTACCTATGGAGCGAGTTGGCCCTTACAGCCAGAATGGCCCATTTTTAAGGTCAAACTAGCCCTAGAGTTGGTAAACCCCCATTTTACCAATTTTTGTGTGCTGTAGTCCACGAAATTTTTGGTGATCCAGAATTTTGACCTCATTTTTGCCAAAATTTTACCTGGACGTCTCTTAAGACCTTATCTATGGAGACAGTTGGCCCTCACGGCCAAAATGGCCCATTTTCAAGGTCAAACGAGCCCTAGAGCAGGTAAACCCCCATTTTACTGTTATTCGTGTGCTATAGTTCACAGATTTTTTGGTGATCCAAAATTCCGAACTCATTTTTGCCAAAATTTTACCTGGACGTCCGTTAAGACGTTATCTACGGGGCCAGTTTGCTCTCACATCCAAAATGGCCCATTTTCAAGGTTAAACAAGCCCTAGAGCAGGTAAACCCCCTAGTTTTATCGATTTTCGTGTGCTATAGTCCACGAATTTTTTGGTGATCCATATTTCCGACCTCATTTTTGCCAAAATTTTACCTGGACATCCGTTAAGACCTTACCAATGGGGACAGTTAGCCCTCACGGCAAAAACAATCCATTTTCAACGTCAAACAAGCCCTCGAGCAAGTAAACCCCCATTTTGCCGATTTTCGTGCACTATAGGTCACCATCTTTTTTGGTGATCCAGAATTCAAACCTTATTTTTGCCAAAATTTAACCTGGACGTCCGTTAAGACCTTACCTATGGAGCCAGTTGGCCCTCACGGCCAGAATGGCTTATTTTCAAGGTCAAATGACACCTAGAGAAGGTAAACCCCCCATTTTACCGATTTTCGTGTGCTAGTCCACGGATTTTTTGGTGATCCAGAATTTCGACCTAATTTTTTCTAAAATATATACCGGGACGTCCATTAAGACCTTATCTATGGAGCCAATTGGCCATCACGGCCAAAAGGGCCAATTTTCAAATTCAAATAAGCCCTAGACCAGGTAAATCCCCATTTGGCCGATTTTCGTGTGCTATAGTTCATCATCATTTTTGGTGATCCAGAATTCCGACCTTATATTTGCCAAAATTTGACCTGGACGTCCGTTAAGACCTTACCTATGGAGCCAGTTTGCCCTCATGGCCAGAATGGCCCATTTTCAAGGTCAAACGAGCCCTAGAGTAGGTAAACCCCATTTTACCGATTTTTGACTGCTATAGACAACAGATTTATTGGTGATCCAGAATTCCGACCTCATTTTTGCCAAAATTTTACCTGGACGTCCTTTAAGACCTTATCTATGGGGCTAATTTGCCCTCACGGCCAAAATGGCACATTTTCAAGGCCAAATGAGCCCTAGAGCAGGTAAACCCCTCATTTTACCAATTTTCGTGTGCTATAGTCCACAGATTTTTTGGTGATCCAAAATTCCGACCTCATTTTTGCCAAAATTTTACCTAGATGTCCGTTAAGTCCTTATCTATGGGGCCAGTTTGCCCTCACATTCAAAATGACCCATTTTCAAGGCCAAATGAGCCCTAGAGCGGGTAAACCCCTCATTTTACCAATTTTTGTGTGCTATAGTCCACGAATTTCCTGGTGATCCGAAATTCCCACCTTATTTTTGCCAAAATTATACGTGGACGACTGTTAAGACCTTATCTATGGAGCCAGTTGGCCCTATGAACAAAATGGCCCATTTTTAAGGTTAAACGAGCCCTAGAGTAAGAAAACGCCCTATTTTGACGATTTTCGTGTGCTATAGATCACCATCTTTTTTCGTGATCTAGAATTTCGACCTCATTTTTACCAAAATTTAACCTGGACGTCCGGTAAAACCTTACCTATGGAGCCAGTTCGCCCTTACGGCCATAGTGGGCCATTTTCAAGGTCAAACGAGACATAGAGTAGGTAAACCCCGATTTTACCAATTTTCATGTGCTATATAATCCACACATTTTTTGGTGATCCAAAATTCCGAACTCATTTTTGGCAAAATTTTTACCTGGACGTCCGTTAAGACCTTATCTATGGACCCAGTTGTCCCTCACGGCCAAACTGGCCCATTTTCAAGGTCAAACGAGCACTAGAGCTGGTAAACCCCCATTTTACTAATATTCGTGTGCTATAGTCCACGGATTTTTTGGTGATCCAGAATCCGACCTCATATTTGCCAAAATGTTACCTGGACTTCCGTTAAGACCTTATATATGGAACTAGTTGTCCCTCACGGCTAAAATGGCCCATTTTCAAGGTCAAACGAGCCCTAGAGCAGACAAACCCCCCATTTTACCGATTTTTGTGTAATATTGTCCACGGATTTTTTGGTGATCCGGAATTCCGACCTCATTTTTTCTAAAATTATACATGGACGTCCGTTAAGACCTTATCTATGGAGCCAGTTGGCCCTCACGGCCACAATGGCCCATTTCCAAGGTCAAACGAGCCCTAGAGCAGGTAAACACCCCATTTTGCTGATTTTCGTGTGCTATAAGACACCATCTTTTTCGGTGATAAAGAATTCCGACCTCAATTTTGCCAAAGTTTTACCTGAACGTCCGTTAAGACCTTATCTATGGAGCCAGTTGGCCATCACGGTAAAAAGAGCCCATTTTCATGGTCAAACGAGCCCTAGAGATGCTAAACCCCCCATTTTACCGATTTTCGTGTTCTATACTACACAAATTTTTTGGTGATCCAAAATTCTGACCTCATTTTCACCAAAATTATACCTGGACGTCCGTTACGACCTTATCTATGGAGCCAGTTATCCCTCACGCCCAAAATGGCCCATTTTCAACGTCAAACAAGCCCTAGAGTAGGAAAACCCCCAATTTGCCGATTTTCGTGTGCTATACTGCACAAATTTTTTGGTGATCCAAAATTACGACCTCATTTTCACCAAAATTATACCTGGACGTCCGTTAAGACCTTATCTATGAAGCCAGTTATCCCTCACGGCCAAAATGGCCCATTTTCAACATCAAACGAGCCCTAGAGTAGGTAAACCCCCCATTTTGCCGATTTTCGTGTGCTATAGGTCACCACTTTTTTGGTGATCCAGAATTCCGACCTCATTTTTGCCAAAATTTTACTTGGAAGTCCGTTAAGACCTTACCTATGTAGCCAGTTGGCACTCACGGCCAGAATGGCCCACTTTTTAGGTCAAACAAGCCCTAGAGCAGGTAAACCCCACTGTTTTACCGATTTTCGTGTGCAATAGTCCACAGATTTTTTGGTGATCCAAAATTTCGACCTTATTTTTGCCAAAACATTACCTGGACATCCGTTAAGACCTTATCTATGGGCCCAGTTTGCCCTCACGTCCAAAATGGCCCATTTTCAAGGCCAAATGAGCCCTAGAGCAGGTAAACCCGCATTTGGCCGATTTTCATGCGCTATAGTTCACCATCTTCTTTGGTGATCCAGAATTCCGACCTTATTTTTTCCAAAATTTAACCTGGACATCCGTTAAGACGTTACTTATGGAACTAGTTGGTCATCACGGCCAGAATTGCCCATTTTAAAGGTCAAACGAGACCTAGAGCAGGTAAACCCCCTATTTTACCGATTTTTGTGTGCTATAGTCCACGAATTTTTTAGTCATCCAAAATTCTGACCTCATTTTTGCCAAAATTTTACCTAGATATCCATTAAGACGTTATCTATGGAGCTAGTTGGCCCTCACGGCCAAAATGGCTCATTTTCAAGGTCAAATGAACCCTAGAGCAGATAAACCCCTCATTCTTTTGATTTTCGTGTGCTGTAATCCATGGATATTTTGGTAATCCGGAATTCTGACCTCATTTTTGCCAAAATTATACCTGGACGTCCGTTAAGACCTTATCTATGGAACTAATTGGCCCTCACGACCAAAATGGCCAATTTTCAAGGTCAAACGAGCCCTAGTGCAGGTAAACCCCCCATTTTGCCGATTTTCGTTTGCTATAGGTCCCATTTTTTTTAGTGATCCAGAATTTCGACCTCATTTTTGCCAAAATTTTAGCTGGACGTCCGTTAAGACCTTACCTATGGAGCCAGTTGGCCCTCATAGCCAGAATGGCCCATTTTCAAGGTCAAACAAGCCTCAGAGCAGGTAAGCCCCCCATTTTACTGATTTTCGTGTGCTATAATCCACAAATTTTTTGGGGATCCAGAATTCCGACCTCATTTTTGCCAAAATTTTTACATGGATGTCTGTTAAAACCTTACCTATGGGGACAGTTGGCCCTCACGGCCAAAATGATCTATTTTCAAGGTCAAACGAGCCATAGAGCAGGTAAACCCCTCATTTTGCTGATTTTCGTAGGCTATAGGTCACCATCTTTTTTGGTGATAAAGAAATCCGATCTCATTTTTGCCAAAATTTTACCTGGACGTCCGCAAAGACCTTACCTATAGAGCAAGTTGGCCCTTACGGCCAGAATGAACCATTTTCAAGGTCAAACGTGCCATAGAGAAGGTGAACCCCCTCATTTTACCAATTTTCGTGTGCTGTAGTCCATGGATTTTTTTATCATCTGGAATTCCGACCTCATTTTTGCCAAAATTTTACCTTGATGTCCGTTAAGACCTTACCTATGGAGCCAGTTTGCCCTCACGGCCAAAATGGCCCATTTTCTAGGTCAAACGAGCCCTAGAGCAGGTAAACCCCATATTTTACCAATTTTTGTGTGCTATAGGTCACCATTTTTTTTGGTGATCCAGAATACCGACCTCATTTTTGCCAAAATTTTACCTGGACGTCCGTTTAAACCTTATCTATGGAGCCAGTTTGCCCTCACGGTCAAAATGGCCCATTTTCAAGGTCAAACGAGCCTAGAGCAGGTAAACCCCCCATTTTAGCGATTTTCGTGTGCTATAGTCCACAGATTTTTTGATGATCCGGAATTCCAACCTTATTTTGCCATAATTTTACCTGGGCGTATGTTAAGACCTTATCTATGGAGCCAGTTTGCCATCACAGCCAAAATGGCCAATTTTCAAGGTCAAACGACCCCTAGAGTAGGTAAACCCCCCATTTTGCCGATTTTAGTGTGCTATAGGTCACCATCTTTTTTGGTGATCCAGAATTCCGACCTCATTTTTGCCAAAATTTTACCTGGACTTCCGTTAAGACCTTTCCTATGGAGCCAGTTTGCCCTCACGGCCAAAATGGCCAATTTTCAAGGTCAAACGAGCCCAAGAGCAGTCAAACCACCAATTTTACCGATTTTCGTGTGCTATAGTCCACAGAGTTTTTGGTGATTCGGAATTTCGACCTCATTTTTACCAAACTTTTACCTGGACGTCCGTTAAGACCTTATCTATGGAACCAGTTTGCCCTCACGGCCAAAATAGCCCATTTTCAAGGTCAAACGAACCCTAGAGAAGGTAAACCCCCCATTTTACCAATTTTCGTTTACTATAGTCCACGGATTTTTTGGTGATCCGGAATTCCGACCTCATTTTTGCCATAATTATACATGGACGTCCGTTAAGACCTTATCTATGGAGCCAGTTGGCCCTCACGGCCAAAATGACCCATTTTCAAGGTCAAACGAGCCCTAGAGCAGGTAAACCCCCTATTTTATCGATTTTCGTGTGCTACTGTCCACGAATTTTTTGGTGATCCAGAATTCCGATCTCATTTTTGCCAAAATTTTACATGGACATCCGGTAAGACCTTATCTATGGAGCCAGTTGGCCCTCAAGGCCAGAATGGCTCATTTTCAAGGTCAAACTAGCCCTGGAGAAGGTAAAACCCCTATTTTACCGATTTTTGTGTGCTATAGTCCACGAATTTTTTGGTGATCCGGAATTTCGACCTCATTTTTGCCAAAATTTTACTTGGACGTCCGTTAGACCTTACCTATGAGGACAGTTGGCCCTCACCGTCAAAACGATCCATTTCCAAGGTCAAACGAGCCCTAGAGCAGGTAAACACCCATTTTGCTGGTTTTCGTGTGCTATAGGTCACCATCTTTTTTGGTGATAAAGAATTCCGACCTCATTTTTGCCAAAATTTTACCTGATCATTCGTTAAGACCTTACCTATGGGGACAGTTGAACCTCATGGCCAAAACGATTCATTTTCAAGGTCAAACGAGCCCTAGAGCAGGGAAACCCCCCATTTTGCCTATTTTCTTGTGCAATAGGTCACCAGCTTTTTTGGTGATAAAGAATTCCGATCTCATTTTTGCCAAAATTATAACTGGACGTCTGTTAAGACCTTACCTATGGAGTCAGTTGGCCCTCACGGCCAGAATAGCCCATTTTCAAGGTCAAATGAGCCCTAGAGAAGGTAAACCCCCCATTTTACCGATTTTCGTGTAACAAAGTTCACAGATTTTATAGTGATCCAAAATTCCGACCTCATTTTTGCCAAAATTATACCCTGACGTCCGTTAAGACCTTATCTATGGAGCCAGTTGGCCCTCACGGCCAAAATGTCCCATTTTCAAGGTCGAACGAGCCCTAGAGCAGGTAAACCCCCAATTTTGCCGATTTTCGTGTGCTATAGGTCACCATATTTTTTGGTGATCCAGAATTTCAACCTCATTTTTGCCAAAATTTTACATGGACGTCTGTTAAGACCTTACCTATGGAGCCAGTTGGCCCTCACTGCCAGAATGACCCATTTTTAAGGTCAAACGATCCCTAGAGAAGGTAAACCCCCTATTTTACCGATTTTCGTGTGCTATAGTCCACAGATTTTTTGGTGATCCGGAAATCCGACCTCATTTTTGCAAAAATTATACCTGGACTTCCGTTAAGACATTACCTATGTAGCCAGTTGGCCCTTACGTCTAAAATGGCCCATTTTCAAGGTCAAACGAGTCCTAGAGCAAGTAAACCCCCCATTTTACCAATTTTCATGTAACATATTCCACATTAACATTTAGCGGCCACTCACTAGGAATTAGATGTTTTTTTAGTTTTTTCCGTGTGTTAGTCAATGAATTTTTTGGTGATATACTGTGATACCACAGCTTAGGATATGATCGGCAAAAAACATGAGAGATGTTAGGGGTATAAGTAAGTAAGTCTTACCCACTAACGATGCATTTTAAAGCTGTGCAATGGACAATATCACTAGCGAACAGGGTTAATGAATCCATTTGTGACAATCGCATAAAAGGAGACATCGGTTTTTCAAGGTTTATGTATTACGAAACAGAAATTTAGATATATCTCAATATTTTCATCTGTATTAAGTCATCGTTTTCATTTCATTTATGGATCTTGAATTTTTTTAAAAACCTGGATCAGATCTTTGAAATGGGTAAAATAAAAAATCATGTCACCATTGTTAAGTCATTTTGTTGTTAATAAAGGCCATTTTGATTCAATAGGTAGTAGGACATTTTTGAACCATTTTATAATACATTAAGGACATTTTTAATCCTTTACAGTATTTTATTTGATACAAGCTTGTATTTATAAGGTACAAACTGGGTATAAACAGGTCTAGTATAAAGATTACATTCAAATCGTTAAGAGGAGAAAAACTTCAAGGGGGAAAAAAGATCATATAATCATGCATGGCGGAGTGTATAGCTGCAATAACAGACTGCTTATATATGTGAACGTGATTGCAAACCTTCCGTAAGAAGCAGATTA
>NC_064293.1:8498386-8539435 GCF_019186545.1 Solanum stenotomum
AACTTAAAATAACCGTCCCCCAACTTATTAGGACTTGGGGTGAATTTACCAATCCACCCCTACACTTGGCCGAACCATTGACAAATTGCAGGTGTAATTGACGGACCCCCATCCACGGACCGTGGATGGATTGACGGGAAGTACTATCCATCCGTGGTGTGGGGCTATGGCTTGCGTTTGGGGGACATGACCTACGGAGGCCATCCACGGGGTGTGGATGGACCTATGGGGCGTGGTCCTCTTTTGTATGCCACCATATTCTTGGCAACATTTTGGTTTCAAAGGGTCTTAGGGGTTAGGCTTAGGGTCCTCCTCAAGGACCCCTAGGGTGGTCCATGGGGAGCTGTACCTTGACGTTAAACCCCCTTAACCAAGACTCGGGACAACATAAAACACCATGAAACCTCACTAAAATCTCATACCAACTCAAACACACACATGTTGGGCTCAAGTTTCACTTATTCGTTTTTAGGGTCATTACAAAAGTTTACCATTAATCGACATAGACCATGTGAGCTAAAACATGGAATCAATGTCTATCCCACACTGAAAAGAGATGTCATTTCTTGCTAAGACAACAACCTTAGCTTCTATCTTACGTGGATCCACTAGGTAAGATATCCTATGATGGCACATAGTTCTTGGACTTAAGGTGCTACTAAAGGTCCACAAACGCTTAAAGGAAACCGTTATACCAAAAGCCCGCTCGGTGCTAAGTAAAATCCCATGGAATAGTAATTAAGTATACTTAATTCATCATCCATAAAAATACACAATTAAGTTACCAATCCAAGATAAATTCATTTAGGATAACTTCTTAAATCTTGATTCAACTTAGGTGAGAAAACCTTTCAATCTTATGAACCCTTATGTTAGAAAATCTTTCACAATCATGATCATAGTAATATGTAAGAAAACCTTTCACTAACATTAATACTTTCATCTCAAAGCATCCTCAAATCATTTACATCAATTTCATAAAAGGATGCATATCTTCATAAATTCATAGTTCATAGGTTTCATCATTGGTTCATAGTCAAAAACAAATCATGGATCATGTATGGTTTCATATGAATTCAACTCAAAATCATGTAAATACTTCAATTCATGCATTAAAAGATATAAAAGAATCAATTGAATCATAATTGGAAAGAACCCATCAATATTGAATAAAATCCTAACTTTGAATTAAGAATTTAACTTGTAAACTTAGAAGATCTTGGGGACCCTATGGAGGAAAGTGATTTCACGTATCAAGACACTTCATCCAATACTAAGTGCCAATGATTGTAAGTAGTAATATAACCCAACTAGTGAGTTGGGGTCGAGTCCTAAGGGAGTGGTATGTAATTGAGAATCAATAGGTAAGTAAGAATATGCTCAAGTCAATAATAGCTATAAAAAAACATTTACGAATAAAAGCATGGTTCAAATTTAGGGTGACGCAAGTGTCAAATATCAGGGGGATTTGGTTTCAGTTATCATCTACAATAGCAAATAACACGAAAATAGCAAGTATAGAGACAGGTTCTTGGGATGTGATTGGATTATGGGCTAAGGTAGACAATTGGGTAATTGCAATTAATAGTGAATAACTATAAATCAGTGAATAAGCTAGACTTTAGTGGGGATAAACTTTCTCTCGAACAATTTACCCAGAATCAAATTGGTTATTCTCGAACACAAATAAGCAGCTATTAAGAACAACCTACGCTTTAGTCCATTCACTCCCTCGAGATGAATGTGTGGAAAAAGGTTTAGGGTTCACTCTCTTGAGCTGAATCCATGACAGTCCTATACCTACAGACCATCGAATCAGTAATCTTGGTTTCAAAACCTCTCTCTCTCTCGCAAGCCAAAAACACGAAAGTAGAGTTGCATTTGCAACTACAACCCTTTAGATTAAGCAACAATTACTGAATAAAATCACTTTTAAACAACATTTACACTATCAACTAACAATACCCAGCAGCTAAATCAACCCATAATCACATAATCACACCCTAAAAGTTGGGGTTTTATCTAGACATCATAAAAAGGCAAAAATCGTTACCAAATTGTGTTTCCATCAACTGGGTAAGATTGATATAGTCTTTACAAAGGTCTAAGATAAAGAATCTTCAACACCCACTTCCAATTTCCTAGAAATGGAAATCTTCAAAGCTAAGGAAAAATGTCTCTAAACTTAATTCTAAGCTCTCAAACTTGAAAACTGAACAATAATAATGATAAAATATAACATTGCATCCTAAACTAAAAATTTAAAAATGTATTTATAGTTGCCCAAAAATGTATTGCGAAGGACCATTAGACGCAATAAGTCAGGATCACCGTTCCACTCGGTGATCCGCTCTTTGGTCAATTCCATTGCATTTTTGCTTTGGCCTTTAGCAACTTCAAGCTCTGTAACTTTGGGAGATATAACACTTCATTGCGGAACCGTCCAACGGCTCGTCGACTGCTCATTTCTATCGCTAACTTGATTTTCTCCTTCAAGGCTTGGCACACTGGAACATAAGGTAAGACCATAGCCATTCGGCGACTCGCCCAGTGGGTAAGGCGATCCTCAAGCTTTCTTTTCTTCGTTCTTTCAGCTACCTTGTTCCTTTTTGCTCAATAGTGTCTATGCTTTGTTACTCAATCCAAATACCTGAAATTCAAGAATTTACATCAGTTATTGGAACAAAATATGCATTTGAGGTCACTAAATCTATTAAAATAAAGCCCTAAATGAGTCCAAATTGTGGACTCATCAACACCACAACTTAAACTTTTGGTTGTCCTCAAGTAAAACTCAAGTTCAGTAGTTCAAAAAGGATGTCTCAAACAATGCAACACAAGACTCAATCATGAATGCACATAAAAAGACTCAACTTACTCATGCAAGGATCAATTGTGCACTCAAAGATTCAAGTTGTGACTCACCATTATCAAAGAATCTCAAGCTCACAATACTTGCTTCAAATGCAAGTTCAAGCTCAACAAAGGTACTGAAATGCCCTCACACAAAGAATGATTCTATATTCACACACAACGGTTCAAAATTTAAAAGCTCCGAAATCAAATGCAATGCTCCACTCACAAAGATGAACACAATTCATGATTTTACCCATAGGTTTGCCTTTATTTTCCAATCAACAATTGTTTCATCTCACTCAAGATCAAAAAGGTCTTTTCAAGGCTTGTAACGGGGCTGAGTGTAAGGGTATGGTCATTTAGGCTCAATAGTTGTATAGTTGTAATCCTCATGACATGTGGTGTGAACAATACTTTCTTTTCTTTTCTTCATCATTTTCATTCGTGCTCAAAAGTCATCCCATTATTCATCTTCCATGGATTTCTTAGACACCCCCATTTTCTTTGCACTTTCACAACTTTATTCCATAATTTTTTTCAGTCTTTTTCTTTTTCATTCTTTTCTTCTTCTTAAATTCTTCCTTTTTTTATATGGAGGGGTTCTATTTTTCTCAAAACCATGGGTCAAAGGGGACTTTCTTGCACTTCTTGATTTACCTTCGCCTAAGTTGGCTATTCACACAAACCACAAATCATGAGGATTATGGGTAATGGGTCAAGAAAGGTCACAATTTCATCAAGTTTCTTCCAAGAAAGGGCTAAGGCTCAAAGGATGTTCAAACAGGGTTCACATACTCACAAGGTAGGCCACAAAAGAGGTATAATGTCAAATTGTTTAACATTCTTCAAAGTTGCCTCAGATCATATCAAGAGATTGCATCACTTAGTCAACCGGACCAATGGGGCAAATTCTAGGTGTCATCACACATGGTTCACGGTAAGCTCATCACACAAGGCATAGACACCAATGTCAAACAAGACTCTACACTTTCGCTAGTGTGCAATGCTCATCACAAAAGACTCAATTCGATACTTGGCTAGTCACAACAAGATGCAAAAAGTTTACATATTGTCTATGCAACTTCATTTGGCCTCATGTAGCCATACATTCACTTTTGTTCGATTATGAGCACTATTCAAGTCATCGGTATTGATCAAGATCGATACTCAAATTTGCAAGAGAACAGCCACATTCAAATACCAACAAGGGGTGGCACAATTGTTTTTCGAAAGGGTCTAAAAATCATTTTACAATTAAAAACAAAGGAGTCACAAGCTTAATCATCCACAAAAATAGTGTAACACACAATTATAGCTCAAAACCCAAATGCATACACAAAACAAGAGAGTCACAAAAGGTTGGCCTCACCCCACCACAAATAAAATCATTTGTCCTTAAATGCAAGAAAAAATATCCAAAAGTTAAAAGAAAGTAAGACAGAGAGGGAGATAAAGAGGGAGGTAAAGAAGGGATCTTATCTACTTAGTAACTCCATCTGTCTGGGCATCAGTGCCTGGTGCATCAATCTGGACTTGGCCATCAGTGCCCAGAGTCAGCTCAGAAGGACCACCTCCATTGCACCCACCCATGGATGTCTCTGTCAGCGATGTCTGGATCACTGCACTGCACAATCATTTCCTCAAGGTCCGACAGGTCTCTATATATATGTTCTTCTCCCTGATCTCGATCAGCTCCTCATCGGTCTCTGCCTCCGACTCATCAACTGCAGTAGCCAGAGGAATCTCTGGAGTCTCAGGAGCATTTAAATCATCTGCAGCCTCCGGTAATGAAGTGAAGTCAGTAGATTTTAGATAGTCTACGTCCTTCCTCAACTATGCTACCTCCACTTTCAAAGTTTTCACTTCAGAGGTCTCTCTCTGCCTTCTCTCACAAGCCTCAACTCTTGTGGTGAGAGTGTCAATAGAAGTTTGGAAGGGGTCAGTGCAGCCAAAATAGCAGCCTCAATCATTCAGGGGACAATCTCTCTAGTCTGGTCGCCCTCACGTCAGCTGAATGGGCCAGATCCCCCATCTTCAAGATCATCGCCTGAGTAAGCCTGGTTGGCTGGGACGAGGTAGAGGTACCCGAAACCTGTGAAGAAGTAAATGGGGCTAAAGTACTTGAAGGCCCAGAGGCTGGAGTAGGAAAATAAGCCTCTGTAGGTATCGAATCAATATTTACCTCCGGGGATGTATCCACCGGAGTTTCCCTCCTCCTATCAGCCTCATCACGAGTGTACTTAGCCTCAATACACCCAATGTCAGTAGAGGAAGAAGGTGTTACCTCAATGTCTCTCGTATCGTCCCGGGATAGTCCAGTTCGCCGACATAACTCTGTAATCAAAATTGGGAAAGGTAAGGAAGTCTGCCTCTACTTGGCCCTCATGGCCATCTCCCGCTCAATAATGAGTCCCAAGTTGATGCTCATCCGAGATATGATAGCTCCAAGGTAGGCTGCCTTAGGATGGCGCATAATGGATTTGGTCTGGGATGGCATTATGGTGCTGCGAATGAAGCCAAACCAGAAACGAGAACCAATACTCAAATCCCACTTCTCTATAGGGACCTCTGCCTTGATCCACCTAGGGGTGGTATAGGAAATCAATAGAGCCAACCAGCCCTACAATTAATCTAAGGACTGAGCGACTGGTAATCCATTATAAGGATGTGTAGAATGCAGAGCTCTATCCAAAACAGTGTTAATGTGCTCACTATTACATCCGACTTGGTTTCCTCGGACCATGACCGACTTCACCAGTCTGAACTCGCTTGCCTTCTTCTTGCTCTTTGGGACCAAGTCACCGTATGTTGTGTAGAATTCCCAGACCCATGAAGGAATATAGGGGACTCGGGGCCTGGTCAACTAATTGAATCTGTGAAAATTGAGGGTGTCCCTCACAGCTGAGTACTCGCCCTCCAGGCCTTCTGTTTGTAGTAACTTCTTCTCGAGGATGGTTTGCAAACCATCACCTTTCAATATGTTCATAAGCCTGGATGAGGGACGAATGGTGGCACATGAGCCACAGAAGGTGCCGGAGCTATCACTGAGTCTGCTGGTGTAAAAGTTGGAAGGACTAGGGTGAGATCTAGCCCGAATCTCATCCCGCCGTGACTGTAAAGGCTGGTCGTCCTCAAGCTCAGATAAAGCAGCTTGGGAACCAGTAGTCACCCTGTCAGATATAGGCCTCTTGCCCCTGCTCTGACCTCTAGTTGGAGGCTCTTGCTTTCCTATTTTTGGAGGATTTGATCCCCCTTCATTGATTGTTATACCCCATACTCTTTTTGGGGGTGGCATGTCTATGTTGGTCCTGACCATGTCTGCAAAACATCGGGAAAAAGTTAGAAATATGTCAATAAACAGCACAACAAAAATAATTGCAAACAGACTCGCCAAACAGGTCAGCGAGTTGCTGAATCGCTTTGGCAAGCTAGATCGGGCTCGCAAAAAGGATTGGCTGAAAATTCTCAAATAAAATTGACAAGTCGGCGATGGGTTGTCCCATCGAAAGTTACAGTGCAATTTAAGGCTAAGGGATACAAACAAAGAGTGATCAAGAAGACTTTCGACGAGTCGCCGAGTGCATTCGAAGACTTCAAGCTTCTCGCCGAAAGTTACAAAACCAAACTATGGGGAACTTCGGTAAGCCGCTGAGTGGTTCGGCGAGCTTGACCCAGCTAGCCAAACGGCCCAACGTGCCTACTTTCAACCCAACTTCTCAAATTAAACCCCGCAAACCCCTAAAACAAAATCAAAGCATGCACAACTCAAATTAAACTAAGACCCATAACACCCATTACCCCGGGATACTCAGACTTCTCTCAGTTTTGACAAAGTAGGACATTTGACGACTTTTGCCCTTAAAAATGAAGTCACCCGCTCTATCATTGGGAAAATTACGTCATTTGGCACAACTACGGGTTACTTAGACTTCACCCAACTAAACTTAACAACATGCAAGCACAACCCCACAAGATTTAATTCATTTTAAGGCACAGAATTACGGGAATTCAACAATATAAACAATACGGGTAAGATTATCAAATTAGAATAGGCATTCAAAAAAATTAACACTATCAGAGAGGCCCAGCACACTTCAATCAAGATAAATTTATTGCAAATGAGTACAAAATGCCAAAAGTAAACTCGAGGTTCGGAAAACAAACCTTAAATTTTGATTAAATCGATATTGAAATGCTAGGCGGCCATGTAATCCCAATCCAAGCACAAATCAACGACTAAAATACTACAAAAATGTAAAAATATAGAAACTAATGTGCGGGTGTGAGTTTGTGAAGTTTGAAAGTGAGGGAAAGTGAAAGAGCTGGAAGTTTAAACCTTTGGCCTTTTAAAAACCATCTAGTTCTCGCCCATTCAGTGACATTAGTCATGCTCACCGACCCACTCAGCGATACGCCGAGTGGTCACTTACCTCGCCAAGTTTTACAGGACCTCCAGTTAATGTGGGGATCCAAACAACAGACTAGATCGCGACCGCTGACCTGGTCGGCGACTCGCCAATCATTTCCTAGGCTCGCCGAGTTTTATAGACTCCTATGTAAAATTGTCATGAGTCTAACGGCGGTCTAGGTCGAGGTCGCCGACCTCTTCGGCGATGCGCCGGCTGGACCTTTAGCTCGACCTACACTTTTCAAACACTTTCCACACTTCGACCTACACAAACAACACACCATTATTTCTTAAAGCAAAAATAAAGTGATAAACACTTGGGTTGCCTCCCAAGAAGCGCCTTAGTTAATGTCGTGGAACGACACAACTCCTCACTTAAGTTTCATTAGTGAGGTTTGCCTCATTTTCATAAGGTCACCCCTGTTTTCGCTCTGGTAGAGAGAATACATCACCTGGTCCATTTAGGTCCCAGTAGAAGAATGAGTATAGAATAAGAGGTCATCATCTGGTTCAGCATCAAGACATTCTCTCTTATCTCATCCAACACTCAGTCGTGTTCTTTGACTTTTTGTAGAATGAGTAAGAGGAACTCTTCAGTTTGCCCGCCCTCTTGCTTCTTCATCTTTCGACGCTCGTGAGGGGGTATGTACCTGTCCTTCTTTTAGGACAGTACTTCCAAGTCCTTGACTTTTTGGGTCAAAATATCCAGCTGACCCAACAAAGTGGCCAAGTCCTGATCATTTTCTTTCTCCAACTGCTCCTAGTTGGTCTTGGCCACACAATCAAGGAGTTGGGTTGCGGTCTCATAGGAATGTCGCATCAAGCAGCCCGAAGAAAGTTGGTCAGCCATTATTCTATTTTCGGGGCTAAGACCCCGGTAGAGACATTCCAGAAGTAGTTTATCCGAAATCTCATGAATTGGGCATTAGTGTAATAGGATTTTAAACCTTTGCCACAACTCATAAATGGACTCACCCTCTAATTGCTTAAAATTTAGGATGTTATCCGTAAACATCATCAATCTCGAAGGAGGGTGATCCATTAGGTTATTGTTGCTACCAAATATGCTCCAAGTGTCTGCTCAAAACAGCAACACATAAACCAAAGATAAAAATTAAGTAAGTACAACTATGACTAACAAGAAAAGAATTCAACTTAACTAAAAATTCTCAAGTAACACCACTCCCCGGCAGCGGCGCCATTTTTTATTTCACGTATCAAGACACTTCATCCAATACTAAATGCCAACGATCGTAAATAGTAATATAACCCAACTAGTGAGTTGGGGTCGAGTCCCAAGGGAGTGGTTTGTAATTGAGAATCAATAGGTAAGTAAAAATATGCTCAAGTCAATTATAGCTAAATAACATTTACCAATAAAAGAATGGTTCAAATTAAGGGTGACACAAGTGTCAAATATCAGGGGGATTTGGTTTCAACTATCAGCTACAACAACAAATAACACGAAAATAGCAAGTATAGAGACGGGTTCTTAGGATGTGATTGGATTATGGGCTAAGGTAGACAATTGGGTAGTTGCAATTAATAGTGAATAGTTGTAAATCAGTGAATAGGCAAGACTTTAGTGGGGATAAACTTTCTCTTGAACAATTTACCCCAAATCAAATTGGTTTCTCTCTAACACCAATAAGCAGCTATTAAGAACAGCCTATGCTTTAGTCCATTCACTCTCTCGAGCTGAATGTGTGGAAAAAGGATTAGGGTTCACTCTCTCTCGATGAACCCATGACAACCCAATACCCACAGACCATCGAATCAGTAATCTTGGTTTCAAAACGTCTCTCTCGAGCAAGCCAAAAACACAAAGGTAGAGTTGCATTTGTAACTACAACCCTTTAGATTAAGCCACAATTACTGAATGAAATCACTTTGAAACTACATTTACACTATCAACTAACAATACCCAGCAGCTAAATTAACCCATAATCACATAATCACACCCCAAGAATTGGAGTTTTAGCTAGACATCATAAAAAGGTAAAAATCGTTACCAAATTGTGTTTCCATCAACTGGGTAAGATTGATATAGTCTTTACAAAGGTCTAAGATAAATAATCTTCAACACCCATTTCCAATTTCTTAGAAATAAAAATCTTTAAATCTTCAAAGCTAAGGAAAAATGTCTCTAAACTCAGTTCTAAGCTCTCAAACTTGAAACCTGGACAATAATAATGATAAAATCTAAAATTGCATCCTAAACTAAGAATTTAAAAATGTATTTGTAGTCTCCCAAAAATGTGCTGCGAAGGACCATTCGATGCAATAAGTCGAGATTGCCGATCCACTAGGCTATCCACCCTTTGGTCTATTCCATCACCTTTTTTCTTTGGACTTTAGCAAATTCAAGCTCTGTAACTTTGGGCGATATAACACTGCATCGCGGAACCATTCAGTGACTCATCGACTGCTCCTTTCTATCACCGACTTTATTTTCTCCTTAAAGGCTAGACACACTGGAACATTAGCGACACCATAGCCATTCGACGACTCGCCCAATGGGTTAGACGATCCTCAGGCTTTCTTTTCTTCGTTCTTTCAGCTGCCTTGTTCCTTTTTGCTCAATAGTGTCCATGCTTTGTTCCTCAATCAAAATATCTGAAATTCAAGGATTTACATCATTTATTGGCACAAAATATGCATTTGAGGACACCAAATCTATTAAAATGAATCCCTAAATGAGTCCAAATCGTGGACTCATCAGAAAGAACAACATAGGTGAATACTAACATACCTTAGTGATCAAGGCCCAAAATCTATAGTGAATTGGAGATCCTTAGTTGTAACCCTAGATTTTTCTTCCTTAACTTTAGAGAGAATTTTGGAGACTAACTTGGAGGAAAATTTATGATTTAGAGGAATGATTTAGGATGGGTAGTTTTAGGGCTTACATCCCTTATATATGACTTAGAATAGGGGTTAAAATGGCATAGTTTACGTATTAAACACATAGGAAAAGACTAAAATAGCCTTGACTTAAAAATGGTGACTTATATAAAAGCCTTCACAGATAGTTTAGCCCTTCATGGTCTGTGAAAGGGGTCGTACATATGGACCAACTTCATGGTTACCTTAAACGGCCAACCCACTTCCCCTATACGGCCAGTGATCCCTTCCATGGATTGTTTAGCCAACTGTGGATGGTTTATGGTTGTTCTAAGGCATGAGGACCTGCCTGTTAAACCCGCTTCAACCTTTTCCAACGTCTAAGGTATTACACAAGCTTATGGTATGATGTTTATGACATTTTTATAAGCTTAGTGAAGCTTTTAATTTACTCATGATAATTTTCCCCTGTGATGTTTGTTATTTAGATTCAGTTTTTGAAAATATTATTATTGTTGGTTGGCTCACTATAATAGTAAGTGTTCCTTGAAAATATTATGAAGACCTTCAGCTTGGGAGCTCACAGGAAACTTCAAGCACATCTTTCAACTTGTAAACTCACAGGAAGCATTATAAAGACCTAATATATAGATCAGTTGTACTAAGTTCTAACAAAAAAGTCTTGATTTTCCTTTACGGAAGAAATTGGAAAAAATAAGCACATGTCTCCATCTTCAACTAAGAATGAAACATTTATCTTATCAATACTTAATCTTAATCACTTCATAGTTGGAACATGAACTTTTTTCAATTCTACGTACAAGCCCACAAACAAGCTACATCATTATTCCTTTCTCTTGACAAAATTGATTTGTGTTCAATAAGTTTTCTCTAATGTGTATATAAGATAAATTCTGGTATTGATCCTCGAGGTCATTTCTATATGACATGATTTTACTATTTTGCCCCATCACGTGGCTTCCTTCCGGCTTTTGTGTGGTGCCAGGATGAGTGGCATTCTTCTCGGGGTAGTCGGTTGAGTTTTATGTTAGTTTTTTTTAGTGTTTGGTGGTCTTATGCTTAAAGAACATCTGGAGATTTTAATGTCAGATTGAAATTTTGTCAATTTTGTCAGCTCCGTAAGGGTCACTTTGGTCTAGTGAGATGATCGATTTGGGTTTTGAGGCTTTCGTTTGGCGTTGGTGTGATTAGGCATTTTAGCCTTTAAGTTTTCCTTAAGTTTTGAATTCTGTCAACTTTCCTGGTAAATGCACTCGAAATCAAATTTGTTAGCATAGTTAGCTCGGGAATGCTGAGTTGGTCTAGAATGACATTTGGTTTGGTTTTTGAGGTTATCGGGATGACTTTATGGCCTTTAGCATTTTTTTATTAATTATTTGTAAGTGTTGACTTGGTTAACATTTTGACGAGACAACCTCTATTGGTTGTTTTATCGATTCCGTTGAGTTCAAAATATCATTTCTAGTCTAGTAGCATACTTTGTTTGCGTTGATGGGACTCCAAACGAGTTTTGGACCCCAACAAAGGATTTTGTTGCCTTAGTGTTTTGTTGATGTAGTGTTGACGGTGCAGCACTAATTTTGCCTTCACGATCGTGGGCCCTTGGCCATATTCATGGATGGGTGCTCCCTTGCCTTAGGGTTTGCGAGCCTCATGCCGCGTTCGTGAAGGTCAATGGGATGCCTGGGAGTGTCTTTAATTAGACGTTGGTAGCCTCTTTTACCCATTCCAACTTGGTTTTTGGAGGGGGGATTTTGGGAGCATTTCTTATCGGTTTTGGGTGATTCTTGTTGGAGCGCGTCAGGATAGTTGGTGGGCTCATTCAGGGTGGTTGAATCTTCCGTTTCTCTTGGTAATTTCTGCAAACTTCTCTTTATTTCCCTATTGTAAACCCTTGAGCTAAATTAAATATTGGGGTTGATTTGGCTTGATAAAAACTTGGTTTGTAGCCATTTTTGGGGCACAAGTTTCTTGAGTAGGTTGGGACCTTATGACGGGGTCAATTTTGTGACTCCGTGCACGGGTCCTACTTTTGCTTTATGGGTTTTTTGGTTCTTTTTGTGTATTCTTTATTGATTATTGCCTTGTAGTGATTGTTTTTGTGTTCACTTGGTGTTTTGATAGCTTGGCATCACTCCGAGGCTCTTCAGAAGGGCAAGGCACCTGAGTAAATATTTGTGAGTGTGTTTTTGGCCTTGAGGTAGGCTATGGTCTCTTTTCCTAGACTTGGATATTTATATTGATTATAATTGAGTAGTATCGTATAATTTACTTGAACCTTAGTATTAGCTTAAGTTTGATCCCAAGTTGATTTGTGGCCATTGTTGGGATGTTTAGGTAGCTTTAACCAGAAGCCTTAGTTTAGGTTGTCTTTATGCCTGTTGACCAGTATCCTTAGAAATGCTCGTAGGTTGTGTGAAACTTAGGGTTGTTGTGTGTTTTGGTTATTTTGGATTGGCTTGGGTGCCTTGGTAGATTCTTTGATTTATGAATTTTTTTCTCGATGATTGAATTGTTGGGCCTAAGGTCGTGAGTTGGAAGTGAAAGTTCAGGTCTCGTGGTGTGACGGATATTCTTTTCGGTTTTGCATGAAATGCGTTAATTGTGATAATGCCTGGGAGGGTTGGTACTTTTGTGATGATCTTTGATGGAAATGACTTGGTTTTAAAAAGGGAAAACTTTACCTTAATAAGTTGGAAGTCTTTGAGACAGGTTTGTCTTAAGAGTGATAAAAGGCCCATTTTTACTTGATTTATTGCAATATTTTGGCTACTCTAACCCTGATGAGCTCGATGAATCATTCTGAGTGGCCCAATGGCTTAGATCAGGTTACAGTCAGTCATATGGATTTATGTTATTGGTAAGCTCGATGTGCCATCCCTAGCAGCCCGTGGATACATCTATCTTGGTTAGTGGCTTTCGGTTAAGATTGAGGTATCATTCTAGGCGACTCGATGTTTCTTTTGAGCTTATAGGTTTCCTTACTTGGTATTTTGCATAATATCATTATGTGAGTTGGCTTTCGGGTGTATTGAGTGTGTTATGATTTGTGTGTAACTTGTGACTGAATCATTAGTATTATTTGTCTGTCCTCTATCTTATGTTATTTTGTTTAGATCCTTCCCTTATATTTTAGTTTCTTCATGCTATTTACTTAAATATTTTGATCTTTCTTAGCTCGATCGGCCTATGATACCTACTGAGCAACCCGTGTTTTGGTACTCATATTGTACTACTGCATCTTTTCTGATATAGCTCTAGTTCGAGCTACCCTCAGTGAGCGTTGGATCTTCCCCAGTCGTCACCGACTCGGATCATGGTGAGCTCTTGACATTCAGGGACTTGTTGTTTTCCCTCTTTTTCACTGACTTATATTTTCTCTTTGGATTAGTCAGCTTTTTTGTATTTATAACTTTCTCTACTTAGTAGCTCCTGTATAGGTGATACAAGGTCCGGGGATTGGTTCGTATTAGTTTTGTCTTCTCGATTTCTTTTAAATCTCTTTTGTATATTTTATATCTCAATACAGATTTACGATATGGCGTATTTATTTATTTCGCTTCTCTTTCCGCTATTTATTTTGGTATTATTAGATTGTTGTCTTCCGCAAGTTTTATTAGGGTTTAGGCTTGTCCACTCGAAAGGTTGTGGTGGACGGCATCATGGCTTGATTTTTGGGTCATGACAATTCTCCACCCATATCCAAGAACACTGACCAGAGAATCACCTACCGATTCAATCACCATAAGCAATACACCATAAAAACAAGATATCGTAAATTGCTGCTAAGTACATGTTTACATCCCTACTCTATTCATATAGGGCGAAACATCGTGGTAACTCAAAAAATAATCAATTAAGTCGATTTTATAGAATTTCAAGAAAAAGAATTTTAAAAGGAGTCGCCACCTAATTTTAGGAAAAACTAGGAAACCATTTAAAAATAAGTCTATGAAACCATTAGATTCTAGGTAAGGGGTTCAAGTTATTTCAAAGGAAAGGTTTTAGGCATCCTTCGAAATCCACAATTGTGGGTCCCGACTGAGTCCATTTTTTCAAATTGAGGAGGAGATAAAAATAATATACAAATAAAACAAACATACAATATACACAAGTAATAAAATAAAATAATAATAATAATATAAGAAACAACCTAGATTTGCCAATCGTCAATAATATACGATAATGAATCAAAAATATTGTTCGAATTTTGATCGAATAACCTCAATGGGAAGCAGCTTCGGATACCTGTAAAGACACTTACTAAAAGTGTTAGTAATAAATAAATATGAATAAAAATAAATGAATTAAACAATAACTTAAAAAATAAAAATTTGTCTTATTAACATGGGAGGCCTTGGAAATCGACGGTAATTTCTTCATCAGCCAATTTTAATATACAAAAATATGAACTAAAACTAAATTTCCGTCTTTTAATATTGGCGAGGCCTCAAAAACCAACGGAGAGATTCTTTTCATTGGCCAATTTTAACTTTAATTGAACATAATCATATAAAAGTAATAAATTGCAAGGCAACATACAACCTCTTAAAGATAATAAAATAAAATAGCAATAGTAATCACATGATAACAATAAATCATTGATAACAAATAACTGATGAAAATGTTGATCACTATATACGATTCATTTGAATAATAATAATAACAAAGATCTGACCAAAAGTTCTAGAAAAAAAGCACACAAACAGTAAATCAAAAGCAACTACACACAAACAAAAATAATCCAATAACGAATAAATAAAGAAAATATAAACTCAAAGTAATTGATAAACTAAAAATAAAAAAAAAGTAAAACAATTATATACTTGTGCATTGAAATAAGAACAAAACTAATCTTAAATAAAACAAGTAAATCACATATCCAATCCATACTTGCAAGAGTAAGAAAAAAAATCAAATTCAAATAAGAAATATAACATCAAAACGTTCTCGGAAGTTCACTGGGCAATTTTAATGACATCGAAGAAAAACCCGAAATAAAAAAAGTGGTCAAATCAGTCCTAATATAACACTAACTAGGAAAATTAACAACAAAGAATTGATCGATAACTTAAACATGAGTAGAAGCATAAAATAAAGTTGGTTAGAGTTCAAACTTCCGTTGTTAGTTGGCTTGCTCCGGTGGTGGAGTCCGCTGGTTCTCGACCTCGTAGCTGAGAGTTGATAATCAGATCTGGTTTGTTGTTCCTCAGAGCAACGATTTTGAGCCAAAAATACCTATAAAAGTAGAAGAAAACGTAAAAAGGGAAAAGGAAAGGGGTTGACAGCGTCTTGATAGCGTTTTGGTGGTGGTGTTCGCTATAGCAGCAAAAGGGAGAAAGGGAAAGGGGTTTTGGTGTCGATTTCTGGTGGTTGTGTGCGGTTGTAGTTGGAGCGATGGTTTCTGGTTTTTTCTGGCCATTTTCCGATGGGTTTTTGGTATTGGAAGAACGATTGTTTCGCCCATCAAAAAGAGGTGAACGGAGAAGGTTTGGAGTTGAATCTGGGTGGAGGTGTGGTGGCTGAGATCGTAGTTAGAGTTGTTGTTCATGAGCTGCTGTTTGGTTTGAGAAGAATGGTTGTTTGGTAGGAGAAAAATGGAGTTTATTGTTTACCAGTGGTTATTTGGAGGCTGTTTGGTCAGAAACAATGGAGAAGGGGGGAGATATGAGTTGGGTTTCGCCGGAGAATGGAAAAGGAAAAGGGGTTTTGGGTTGCCGAAACTTCGCCGGATTTCGGGATGGTGGTGACCGAAAAATAATGAAGGGTGAAACCCTTTGTGAATAAAAATCTGAAACCTTAATCTAGAAACATTCACCACTCGCCCATTTTTTACCTAATCAATAATTTAAATAGGAAAATAATTATGTAATGGGCTCCAATTGTGGGCTTGGGATTGTGGCCCAAAATCATCGGTCAATCTGTATGCATATTTTATCCGTATTTGAATGAATTTTCAAGACTGTGCAAAATATCAAAATAGATATTAACAAATGTAACAAATAAAATGAATATTAAAAAAAATATAATGAACGTAACTAATGACATGTAAAAAATGCAATTTTAAAATTAATTGATAAAAAATCCTAAATTTTGATAAATAAGGATAGTTATCGATAAACTTATTTTAAAATTATAAAAAAATTATTTTGAACTATTAAATAAATAAAACTTAAAAGTTAAGAATTTTAAAAATGTTAGGCCAAAATTGGGTGTCAACATCTGTCCCTTTCGTTGGATATGATTGATGAAAGAAATCGTGGACAACGAAAATTGACAAATCCAATTTTGGCCGAACACATGACCTTTATATAAAAGTGTGGTTGGAATGTGGTGGAAATCGATCCCGGACTTGCCTCCAAAAAGTTCCACGTTGAGTTGCATCCTTGTTGAAGTAGTCCGCACCTGTGGCTCAACTAAGAATGCATCTCATTGGCTATTCTCGAAAAAACAAAGATGAAACTCATTAGTAGAGACAAATTACAGGAAAATAGGTAGCATCTCTTACGATACAACAAATGAAGATGATCCATTGGTAGAATAAAAATGCATGTCCATCGATAGGACGAATGAAGATGATGATTCATCAGTAGGATTTTGAATGTATGTCAATTGATAAGACGAATGAAAAAAGATGATCCATAGGTAGGATTTTGAATGTATGTCCATCGGTAGGACGAATGAAAAAAGATAATCCATCGGTAGGATTTTCAATGTATTTCCAACGGTAGGACGAATAAATATTCTTTCAACGCAAGTCTCCTCCGACTTGAATATGGAATAGATAGGGTCACGTCCTTCACCTCCGAATAGATGCGACTTAAATGCAAATATCTTTCAATGCAAGTTTCCATCGACTTGAACGCGAATAGATAAGGTGCACATCCTTCAGCTCCATATAAATGCGACTAAAATGCAAAAATCTTTCAACGCAAATTTCCTTCGACTTGAATGTTGAATAGATAGCACATCTTTCACCTCTGAATAGATGCGACTTGAATGCAAATATCTTTAAACGCAAGTTTCCACCGACTTAAACGTTGAATAGATAGGGTGCACATCCTTCACCTCCGAATAGATGTGACTTAAATGCAAATATCTTTCAACGCAAGTTTCCACCGACTTAAACGTTGAATAGGTAGAGTGCACATCCTTCACCTCCGAATAGATGCGACTTAAATGCAAATATCTTTCAATGCAAGTTTCCACCGACTTAAATGTTGAATAAATAGGGTGTACACCATTCACCTCCGACTAGATACGACTTAAATACAAATATCTTTTAACGCAAGTTTTCACCGACTTGAACATTGAATAGATAGGGTGCACATCCTTCACCTCCGAATATATGCGACTTAAATGCAAACATATTTCAACGCAAGTTTCCACCGACTTGAACATTGAATAGATAGGGTACATATCCTTCACTTCCGAAAAGATGTGACTTAAATGCATATATCTTTCAACACAAGTCTCCTCCAACTTGAACGCGGAATAGATAGGGTGCACATCTTTCACCTCCGAATAGATGCGACTTAAATGCAAATATCTTTCAACGCAAGTTTCCTTCGACTTGAACATGGAATAGATAGGGTGCACATCATTCACCTCCGAATAGATGCAACTTAAATGCAATGGCCTTTTCGGTGAATGAAAATGTAATTACCCTCTCGGAAAATGAAAAATGCAATGGTCCTCTCGGTAAAAAATTTAAAAAAACAAATGCAATGGCCTTCTCGACAAATAAAAATACTATGAAAAATGCAAATGATGGATGACCCAATGATTTTCCACTGTAACGAGGTGGATGGCTCGATGATTGTCCAACTGTAACGATGTGTATGACTCGATGATTGTCCACTGTAACGAGATGGATAGCTCGGTGATTGTCCAACTGTAATGAGGTGGATGACTCAATGATTATCCAATTGTAATGTGGTGGATGACTCGGTGATTGTCCACTGTAACGAGGTGGATGGCTCGGTGATTGTCCAATTGTAACGAGGTGGATGACTCGATGATTGTCCAACTGTAACTAGGTGGATGGCTCGATGATTCTCAAACTATAACGAGGTGGATGGCTCGATGATTGTCCATTGTAACGAGGTGGATGACTCGATGATTTTCCAATTGTAACGAGGTGGATGTCTCGATTATTGTCCAACTGTAACGAGGTGGATGGCTCGATGATTATCTTGAAAGTGTCATCGCATCAATGCTTTTACCTGTTCCCGTACTTGAAAAGGAACAATTAGTAGACACAATATGACTTTCGCAGGCGACATGATCAAGAAACTTTAAGGAAAGATTCACAAGAGAATGTGTACAAAGTGTCCGATCACCTTGACACAAGTGAGAAACCATCATTTTGTTCTTGAACACTTTGTGTCCATTGTGACTCATGTCTTATTGGGGATTTGTACTAGGAGTTGCTGGCTCACCATGACAATGCTGGAGATTTGCAAGTTGACTTTGAACTTCAAGCGATGATGGATCATTTGAAGTTGACTATCAAGCTTCTGATAGTACTTATTAGAATTTTTTAGGAAGACCTCAAAAAAATTTGTCCTAGTTAGAACTTTTGGCAAATCTCAAAATGATCTCCAATATTGATTTGCTGGAGACAGCACCTTTATTGTGAATTTTTGAGATATTCTCAAAAATTATGTCCTAGTTTTTATTACAAGATGAAAAGAAAATCACACTGGATATATGACCGAGCCATCGTGGCGCCTACATATCTTGTTGAACTAGGAATCAAGTCAAATGTAGTTCCAATCATGTAGATGATGAATACTACAGAGAATCTTAGACAAGATCATTAATAGAGAATGTACAATATGAACATAATGGAAAAAATACTCGCGATATTCATAGTCTTAAGACAAAAGATATGCCACATATTTTGGACAAATGACCCAATGAAGTAAAATAGGCGTACCACACTGACGAGATTAGCCTAATGTCACAATTTACAATGGACAACCCAAAAAAGAAAAATGTAAATTATTATTTTTAAAGGAAATGATCTAAAAAATGTTTTGAAAAATACTAAAGGAGGGTGCTTGCCCCTTTTTTTTTCTTTTTTTCTTTTTTTGTGAAAAATAAAGAATGTGAAGCGACAGTCAAATCACAGACAGTACCAATAGTTAGGATTGCATGTAAATTTCTTTTTTATCTTTTTTTTTAACTAAGATTGAATTCAAGGCAATAACTACAGCTTCAAGTGGTACCTCAAACATATTTAAGGATAAAAAAGATTTGTTCATCTTGCTTCAAACAAAGGTTTTAAATTGTACAAATACTCATGTTTCAAGTGCTCTCACAACAACAAAAGTCATATTTCACACATATTTGAAGCGTTTTATTTTAGGACATTTTTCAAAGTGCACTCACACTCACAAGAATGTTCAGTGCATACAACTATGATACCATATGCTTGGCCATTATGTAAATCTCCACTAATGTGAGAACATTTGGAATGAGATCATGTAGGGCTTGTTATCGGCTTGTAACGTAGGCTTAGGGATGGGTTGGATATATATTTGGGATAAGAGTGACTTAATTCTTTCTTGAGCGTCACAATGAATTTGTGCTTTTGATGATTGATACATCTTTGGCGTCTGATCCTCTTTATTGTCCCCCCTTTTCTCGACTTCGTTGAATTCTCATTTGTTAGAGCTTTTCCTATTTTCACCCTTTTATTTTGTTTCAATTTTTTTTAAGTCCGTATTTTGTGGGGATTTGTTTTATTTCACCCATTTCTTTTGAAGTTTTCTCCTCTGTTGTTGGAGTATTTTCCTTCTCTTCTTTTACTGACCTTGTAGAGGTCTTTTTGTCTTTCTTTATTTCTTTCAACATTTTTTCTTTCTTTCTTTTAGTTCTTTCTCTAGAAGTCGTTTTTGCTTCTTTGACTTTGGAGGCTTAATATCTTTTGCCTTTGACAACTTCAAACATGGATCTTCTCTTATATTCTGCACATTTTTGGTGGGCTCAAGAAGGTTGGGTCAAGAGAGGGATAGTGCACGTAAGCACTCAGAAGAGAAATGGCTAAAATGTGGTTATCCAAAAAAAAAGGATTCAGGCTCAAAGTGGGAAAACTAGGGACTAATGTCATTTGGTAGGCTTTGAAACACACAATCGGGTCAAAGAAGGCCTACAATCCTTTCCCAAACCAAACATTACTTAGGATTTCGCCTCGATAACATTCAAGCCAAGTTCTAGATCAACAGTGCGATGCGATTGAATTTTAATCTAAAAGCTCACCACACAATGCACATCAAACTATGAGGTTGGCTTTATTGTTAATGCCTGCAAGAGAACTTTCAAGCATCACAAAAGTATAAATTAGAGGTACCAAAAGAATATATAGCTTACCACAAAGTGAGTCCCTTCCATCATCCCAAATATTTCGCATGCTCCTAACTATATTGGTCCCAACTGAGTTGAAGATAAGACTCTTACGATATATACACAATATTTTTTTTTTAAAGAATGAATACAGAACCCAAGAAGGGTTGCCTACATATCTCATCAAGATGAGAATCAAGTGTGCATAGTTCATGCAGATATGTCCTTGAAAATATGCACAAACTATTTGACTTTTTTTTTGAATTTATAAGAATGAATACCGAACCCGAAAAGGGTTGCCTACGTATCTCATTGAAATGAAAATCAGGTTTGCGTATTTAGTTACATATGTCATTGAAAATATGCAAAAACTTTTTTTTTGTTTTTGTTTTTCTTTTTTTAACTTTATTTTCAAAATTTTGAAAGAATGAATATCGAACCCGAGAAGGGTTGCCTACGTATCTCACCAGGATGAGAATTAGGTTCGTGTAGTTCGTTCAGATATGTCATTGAAAATATGCACAAACTACTTTTTTTCAAAATTTTGAAAGAATGAATACCGAACCCGAGAAGGGTTGCCTACGTATCTAATCGGGATGAGAATAAGGTTCGCGTAGTTCGTGAAGATATGGCATAAAATAATTTCAAAATTTAGACAAACTCGAAGCAATTCATTGTATCCTCTTAACTGTCGACTTTTGTATTGCCCGTTGAAATTGGCCTCCCATTTTTTTTTATAATAAACACTTGTTGTATTCTTTTTTTAATATATCTTGGAACTGTGTCTTCTTCCGATTATCCACGAGAACCATACATTTTTATGACCATCCCCGATTATTGTCGAGGATGGTTTTCCTGTAAAAATATGAGAAATTTGTGAAAGCAGGGCCAACATGCAAAACAATAAAAAATAAATGAGTGTGACCTTATAGTCAAAGACTCCCCTGATTTATCTTTTTGACTTGACACTAATGTCTTGTGAAATACAAAGACTCGAATTTCACGAGTCATCTTGTCCCTTGCAACTTCGGACGAACAATGACTTTCAAATTCTGACATAGATCAACATCTCGCTTAAAAAGAAGAAAAACTCAAAAGGTAAAAGTGTTAATTCGTGATCATAATAGATAATGAAAAATATCACACAAAGAATTAAATAAACACATAAGCACTGCTTTGATTGAAGACAAACTCAATTATATCACATAACATACAAACAATTATTACGCGTCCTATACAAATATGTGACCCTTTTGTGCTAAGGGTAAACATAAGTATGATTGTATTTTTATTGAAATGGGGCCAAACCGACTTCTAATGGGCCCAACACGCCTTGGGTGTTGGGTCAACTTAGTTCAAAATGCGCTAAATTCGAGATTTGGTTTCGGTCTACACCAATTGACTAAGAGTGGCTTCTGAAAAACCGGTAACCCAAGTGGACAACTTAGGCTGGAACTCACGACAATCATTGGATGCATGACGAACCAATAAATTGCCGATCATTCCGGAAAAGGGTTAAGTATAAAAAAGTCCGGCTGCGATTTCACAAAACCGTTCTTTAATATACTATATATACATGTCGAAAAATGTCATGAATGCAATGACAATTTATATACAATGTAAACGAATAATAAATAAATAACAAGGATAATATACAAATAATCAACAAAATATACAAGATATAATGAATAACACAATAAAAGAATAACTCCTCAATTTGAAAAAATGAACTCATAATGGTAAGAACTTCTATATCCCCAGCAGAGTCGTCATTCTGTTTACTTCTCTACTCTATTCAAATAGGGTGAAACATCGTGGTAACTCAAAAAATGATCAAATAAGTCAATTTTTTTAAAATTTCAAGAAAAAGAATTTTAAAAGGAGTCGCCACCTAATTTTAGAAAAAACTAGGAAACCATTTAAAAATAAGTCTACGAAACCATTAGATTCTGGGTAAGAGGTTAAAGTTATTTCAAAGGAAAGGTTTTAGGCATCCTTCAAAATCCACAATTGTGGGTCCCGATTGAGTTCATTTTTTCAAATTGAGGAGGAGATAAAAATAATATACAAATAAAACAAACACACAATATACACAAGTAATAAAATAAAATAATAATAATAATATAAGAAGCAACCTAGATTTGCCTTCCATCAATAATATACGATAATGAATCAAATATATTATTCCAACTTTGTTCGAATAGCTTCAAAGGGAAGCAGCTCCGGGTACCTGTAAAGACACTTAGTAAAAGTGCTAGTAATAAATAAATATGAATAAAAATAAATGAATTAAACAATAACTTAAAAAATAAAAAATTGTCTTATTAACATGGGAGACCTTGAAAATCGACAGTAATTTTTTCATCGGGCAATTTTAACATACAAAAATATGAACTTAAACTAAATCTCCGTCTTTTAATATTGGCGAGGCCTCAAAAACCAACGGAGAGATTTTTTCATTGGCCAATTTTAACTTTAATTGAACATAATCGTATAAAAGTAGTAAATTGCAAGGCAACATACAACCTCTTAAAGATAATAAAATAAAATAGCAATAGTAATCACATGATAACAATAAATCATTGATAACAAATAACTGATGAAAATGTTGATCACTATATACGATTCATTTGAATAATAATAATAACAAAGATCTGATCAAAAATTCTAGAAAAAAAGCACACAAACAGTAAATCAAAAGCAACTACACACAAACAAAAATAATCCAATAACGAATAAATAAAGAAAATATAAACTCAAAGTAATTGATAAACTAAAAATAAAAGAAAAGAAAAACAATTATATATTGTTCATTGAAATAAGAACAAAACTAATCTTAAATAAAACAAGTAAATCACAAATCCAATCCATACTTACAAGAGTAAAAAAAAAATCAAAGTCAAATAAGAAATATAACATCAAAACGTTCTCGAAAGTTCACTGGGCAATTTTAATGACATCAAAGAAAAACCCAAAATAAGAAAAGTGGTCAAATCAGTCCTAATATAACACTAACTAGGAAAATTAATAACAGAGAATTAATCGATAACCTAAACATGAGTAGAAGCATAAAATAAAATTGGTCGGAGTTCAAACCTCCGTTGTTAGTTGGCTTGCTCCAGTGGTAGAGTCCTCTGGTTCTCGACCTCGTAGCTGGGAGCTAATAGTCAGATCTAGTTTGTTGTTCCCTGGAGCAACGATTTTGAGCCAAAAATTCCTATAAAAATAGAAGAAAATGTAAAAGGGATTGACAGCGTCTTGATGGCGTTTTGGTGGTGGTGTTCGCTGTAGCAGTGAAAGGGAGAAACGGTAAGGGGTTTTGGTAACGATATCTGGTGGTTGTGTGCGACTGTAGTTGGAGCGATAGTTGCTGGTTTTTTCTGGCCATTTCTTAGGGGTGCGCATTGGTCGGTTTGGTTCGATTTTATGTGTTATTGGTTCGGTTTATCGATTTTCGATTTGTAAATACATCAAACCGATAACCAAACCGATAACATATTTCTTATCGATTTTTGGTTAATCGATTTATGGTACTTAACTGTTCGGTTTTTGCTTTAACCAATAAGAAAATACTCATATATATTATATACATGATAAGAAAAATTTCATACAAACCATATGATTTTTCCAGCATTTGGCATGAAAGTAATAATCATAAAAGTAACAATCATTTTTCTTGCAAGTTTAGACACTAGACACATTCAAAGGAAAAAGTGTGAAAGTAACAATCGTTTAATCATTAACAAAAAGAGTGAAAGTAACAATCGCTTAACCATTAACAATAAGGCTAGTAAATTTAGTATAGTCTTATTAGGTTGTTGGTTTAACCATTAACAAAAATCATATAACCAAAAATCGAACCAATAACCCAATAAAAAATTTTGCAAAATCGTTTAAAAACTGTTAGCCCAATAACCCAATATCAATAAACCAATAGTGTTTATTTTCGGTTCGGTTTATTGGTTAAATTGATTTTTGCACACCCCTACGTTTTCTGATGGGTTTTTGGTATTGGAAGAACGATTGTTTCACCCGGCAAAAAGAGGTGAACGGAGGTGGTTTGGAGTTGAATCTGGGTGGAGTGGTGGTGGTCTGAGCTCGTGGTTGGAGCTGTTGTTCATAAGCTGCTATTTGGTTTGAAAAGAATGGTTGTTTGGTCGGAGAAAATTGGAGTTTGTTGTTTACTGGTGGTTATTTGGAGGCTGTTTGGTCAGAAACAATGGAGAAAGGGGGAGAGATGAGTTGGGTTTCGCAGGAGAATGAAAAAGGAAAAGGGGTTTTGGGTTGCCGGAACTTCGCCGGATTTTGGGATGGTGGTGACCGGAAAATAATGAAGGGTGAAACCCTTTGTGAATAAAAATCTGAAACCTTAATCTAAAAATATTTTCTCCACCCACCCATTTTTGACCTAATCAATAACTTAAATAGGAAAATAATTATGTAATGGGCTCAAATTGTGGGCTTGGGATTGTGGTTCAAAATCATCGGTATGCAAATTTTATTCGTACTTGAATGAATTTTCTAGACTGTGCAAAATATCAAAATGAATATTAACAAATGTAACAAATAAAATTAATATGAAAAAAATATAATGAACGTAACTAATGATATGTAAAAAATGCAATTTTAAAATTAACTGATAAAAAATCCTAAATTTTGATAAATAAGGATAGTTATCGATAAACTTATTTTAAAATTATAAAAAAATTATTTTGAACTATTAAATAAATAAAACTTAAAAGTTACAAATTTTGAAAATGTTAGGCCAAAATTGGGTGTCAACAAGACCTTCTAATAGTGACACTATATCAATTGACAATTTACTAAAGATCTTTAGAATTACTTGCTCCAAGACTCAAAAGTAGCATGGATAAGGTGATTATCGAGATTATGCGTACATAATTTATCAAGAATAAAGAAGCATGATAATTAAGTTGAATGAAACCTTATTAGACTATGGGAGAAGAAGGAATCCAAATGATGAGGGGATTGTGACTCATGTGATGTATCAATTTATGTAGAATTTGAGGGGATCTAATGACAATATCGTGAATCTTGCTCTGATTTAGCGATTCCTTTCCTTCGAAACAAGTATAGCTTCGCTACAATCCTCAAATATGTTTTTGCAACAGCTTCTACAGCATATATCAACTCCTCTGGTCTAGAATTATCTATTTAAGATAATAAGGTCATTGATTTCTCATGGATCCTCTCTGTCACACTTAATTTTGTTTAGCACCTATCAATTTGTACAAAGAATACAATGTAATTTTGCTTCTTCATAGGCTTTGAAGTGTACTCGATCTTTCCCTGAGGATGAGTAAATTAATCTTGACCTCGTAGACTTTTCAAGAAAATTCATAACTGATCTGATTCCTGAGACAAATTTCTTTTTCCTCAACATTTCCAATGTCATTTATAAGTGATATTCTAATGGGAACAATCATCAAACAAGCAAAATTCCCAGAGATAAAAATTGAAAAAGAAATGCAGATTATGCATATATCAATTATGCAACAAAATAACCTGAACTTCACCACCAAATAATTGTCAATTTCAACCAAAACTCAGAGAATTGAACATCATAATTCGGTATACTAAACTACACGATTTAACATGAAATAACTATGAATTTCAACTAAATTTTAGAGAACAAAAAATAATATTTTTAGCATACTAAACTGCACGATTCAACATGAAATAACTATAGATTTCAACCAAATTTCAGAAAATTAAAATAATATTTTTAGCCTACTAAACTACACGATTCAACATGAAATAACTACACTGTTTAACTAACTGTAATGTCATCAAATTAAATAAAAAAACAAATTCACAAACCTAACAAAAGTTAACCAAACTAATATTGTCCCTTCTTTGGTTTCAACTTTTCAATTCTTTCTTGACTTTGACATAAAAATAATTAAGAATATATATTTACTTCATACAAATGTTAATTGAACTATTTAAAAAAAATACATTGTCACAACCCCTAGATTTATAACTTGGCTCTCCACAATTGCTACATGTCATCACTCTACCTTTTCTAGAAACAACCCACTCACCTTGCCTCTTAAGTGCTTCTTTTTTCTATCTCTCTTAACTTTAGGTCTCAGAAAGCTTGACCACCTCTGGTGGCTCCATTGCTTGATAAGGATCAATTATTTTTATATAATTTTTTCCCCTCACAGGTTGTAACTTATGCTTGTAAGTTAGCAGAAATATCTCCTTGTTGTGATACCAATTCATTTCAGTTAAAGGATCAATCTTTCTATGCAACAAAGCTTTAATTGTTTAAGGACATGGAATTCCTGCAAGTTCTCATGCCCTAAAAGTTCACCTTTTCACCCTCAAATTAACTATGTGTCTGTCAGATCCCTCAGTAACCTCAACCCTACAATTTTGAGTTATCTTTAGATATTCATTATAAAACTTAAAGCTTTTAGGACTGAATTCACTAGTCATTTTATCACAAAATCCTCTCTTTTCTCCAAATCAATTCATTACTTTAATTTTTGGGAAAATTAGCAAACTAGTCAAACTCCCTAACATAATTATTAAAAACATCTATACTTTAAAATAATTATTGAAAATGTCAATATGTCAATATTTCATCAAATAAAATGTATCCTAATATAATTAATTTTCTTTCCTTTTTTTTCTCAAATCAACCCCCACATTCCACTAATTTTACTCCCCCATCCGTGTGAAAAAAGAAGAAAAACTCTCATTACCCACTTTTCCCTCTTTCTAGGTTTTTACCCCAAATTTCCCCTTTCTCTCTCTTGAGTTTTTCACCATTGTTCTCTCATTTCCTTGTCTAAGAAAATCACCTCTTCTCTTTTCCTTCAATTTGTTCAAGAAATCTGACAATTCCTTCAAAATATTTTCCACCCACTGATAAAGGTACATACATTGTCATATTTTTTGAGATTTCCCTCTATTATGTAAAGACACTATCAATAAAATAAAAATAAAAAAAATTTGGTGCTGAAGATTTCGAAAAACTAGTTGAAGACCAAGTTGAGGAAGAACAATTTCGTATTAGTTTGTTTTGTATTATAGTTTTTTTTTTTAGAATTTTGTATCATTTCTCAATTAATATTCAAATCAGTATGTATGCTATTAATATTTGTATTCATTCAAAATCTCATGTTGCATAGTTTATGAATCTTGTATTTGTTCCTAATTTGAATTCATCCCAAAGGTATGTCAACTAGATATGTATTTTATTTAAGAATGATTGCAACACATAATCACTTATTCCTTTTCAGTTTTATATTTCATTCTAACTTTTTCATCATACTGTTTTTTTGTATTTTATATATTATTATACAAAATACTACATAAAAACTAGAATGAATACAAATACAAATAAAATACATATTGAAATGAATACGACTTAAGAAGGGATACAAGATTCTGAAGAAAGAATTAAAAAACAGTGAAAAAAATACATGAATGCAAATATGTTTCTTAAATAACTATAGATTCATTTGGCATACCTATTGGAATGAATACAAACTAATTAAAAAAAATACAAATTTCATTATACAAAATACAACATAAAAACTATAATAAATACAAATAGTATACATATTGGAATGAATACGATTTAAAAAAGGTTACAAAATTCTGGGGGAAAAAACAAAAAAATATTGTGAGAAAGGCACACGTTTGAGTTTTTTTTGAAAATGTAACTGATGAGAAAATTAAGTGATATTTACCTTTTTTTGAAATATTATCTCCCTTGATTTTCTCCCTTTTGTTATAAATAATTGTATTCTTTCAAATTAAAAAAAAAAATACATAAATCAGATATATAACAAACTAAAATATTAACACTTTTAATAAATATTGAAAATGTAGCTAATGGATCCTATAAAATACTAAAATATTGACATTTTGAAAAATTTCCCTTAATTTTTATATCTTCTAGCAATCCAATAATGGGCTTAAACCTTGCTTCAATTATTCAGGAATTAAATGGCTCATTTATATTATTTTCGATAGCTGGATTCTTGCACACGATATCAAAATAGGCTCTACACCAACTTTTGGAAGGATACTCAAGAAAATCCTCTCCGGCAGATAAATTCATTTGTTTCAACTGAAATAGATGGTCTAGAAAGTCCACTTCATAAGTGCACCATGCACTCCACCAAACTTGCTTCTTTGCACACCTTTACCATGTCTTTTATATCAATTTGCCTCAATATGTCTTACACAGTGTTTACTATGTACTTGAAGGAGTAAAGTCTTTATTGCATCAAATAATACCTACATATTAAAGGTAAACAATTAAACTATTAATTATATAAAACATAACTCAAAAAGAAAAAAATTAATATAAATAAAATTGGATAATATACCTTCTGCATATCTAATATAAAGGTTAGGCCTACTCCATTTTGGAGTTTCAATGAATGTGGAAATAGCTCCAAGAATCAGTTCCAAGTTCTTTTGGTCTCCTTATCCATAATAGCCTAACTAAAGGGTAGAAGTGTTTCATATGTTTCTAACCAACAACAACTAGTAATTTTCCCTTGGCTTTACCTTTAAGAAATGTACCATCTAATCCAATAAATGATCTCAGCCCTTCCTTAAAACTCATCTTCATTGCCTTAAAACATATATACATTCTAAGAAATTTTCTTCTTCCTTAATTAAGTGATTCCTTAGATAAATTAATCACAACATCACTTCCCGGATCAGATTCATTCAGTTCGGTGGCATAAACTTCAAGTTTGTTATAACCATTCGAAAGCTTTCAGTAAAACCACATTCGAAAGCTTTCAAAACCATTCTTTTAGCTCTTTTGTACTTTTCTTGAATAGCATCTAACTTAAAAACATAATTCAAGACCTCATTTTCTTGATCTAAAACTTTTGATTTATTGTAAGTTTGTCTTAAAATAATGATCTATGGTAGAATAATCAACCACATGATTATCGAATGTTGGCCAACATGTAAGCTGATCATTTAGAGTTAAAATTGTCACACTTGGAGTAGTAGCATCTCTATAAATATAACATAGAAATGGACATGATCCTTCATTACATGTAAATCTCAATATGTACCTGTAACTTTTAATAACTATTAACTTTATCTTTTTGGCCAATCCATAAAGCCTAATGCATTGTCTTGCTTCTGGTATGTCTTTGAAGGACATACCCTTATGCAACTCTAACTAATCATAAAAAACTTCAGATATTTCTCTTTTCTTTTCAATAGCAATTGCCTCTAATTCTTCAGAATCATATTCTGAAGTATCATGCACGACTTCACTTTCACTCTCACTATAATCAGTGTCAACTTTAATAACTATTGAGAAAAATGACTCAACATATTGGACAATATTAGGAATGGATACATACACTTCGCACTCTTCTACAACAAACGTCTTTATTATAAAATAAAATAAAAACTCTTCATACACAAGAGATAACAATTAGCTAATCCCAATATCCCTTTCTACTTCATAATATCTTCCAGAAGAATCAGTTACAATTAATTGTTGTATACCTACAAATTCAAATCAAATAGTGTACTCATTGACGATATCTATAAAATAAAGAAGGTCCGAATTAAACCCTCTCCAGAAGTATGACTTCTTCTTGTACAAGATAAAAGGTTCTTGAATCCATTCACCTCCATAATTAAACCATACTTCAATATTAACCATTTTAATACCCTAAATATATTTGACAAAACAAAATAAGCAAAACAATTTACAAACAATAAAGACAAAAGAGAAAGAAAAACACTTAAAAAGGAAGTAAATAGTTGTGGAGTTAGGATACAACAAATCAAAAGAAAGTAATTTAAAATATAGATAATTAATCACTATAGAATTAAAAATTAAAAGGGGCCATATTTCATAATTGTTAAAGAATAGAAAATATGAAAAATACCATATTTTAGAACTGATAATTTCACTTAACTAATACTAAATCAATATATATTGTATTGGTATCATTTAGGTTTCTTGCTCACACCTTGTTCATTAGTAATGATACTATACAAGAGTATAGATATATTATTGTGGTATCATTAAGATTTTTTGTTCACACCGTACTTATTAGTCAATGATATTGTACAAGTGTGTGTGTGTGTNACGCTTTACCTCACGCTGCCAGGGACCATCATATACCTTGTTGGGGATGTAGAACCTAACTCACTAAGTGGATCCTCTAGTCTATGCTAAAAAGCATTAAATGATTCATCTAAAAAGTATGACCCTTTTCTACCCATGATGGCTACATGGTTTATGGGGGATGTGAGTTGTCTGAAGTCTCCCCATATAGGTGCTCAATACTACTCCCAAAATATGATACTATATCTTTATGTTTAGAAACATACTTCTTTCTGCGATTTGAGATAATTGCTCAAAAACTTAGTTCATAGGCTATCTTGGAAATCAAAGTTTCCCCTCTTGCTTAATTATGAAATCATTTACTCTTTTCTGAAAACTAGCTCAAAGGCTCTTTGGAAATCAAGGTTTCCTTTCTTGTTTAAATGTGAAAACATTTTAAACTCTCTGGGAATACATAGTCCCCATATACTTTGGAAGAAATGAACTTCAACTTTACTCTTTATTGAACTCAAAACATAAATCTTAAAAATAAGTTAAAACGTTTGCAAAAAGACTTTTGGAAAACTTTATAAACTTTTCTTAACTTGACTCTTAACTTTCCTTGAATTGAATTTATAGATTCAAAGATCGTAATTTGTGATAGAAAAGATCTCATGATGTTTAGGAATGAATTTAGATAGCTAAACATGAGAAAATACCAAATATCAATATCTGAGGGTGGGTCTGCGATGCGGAGAAACATTTAAGTTTTTGTTTCGAAAATAACTTTTGAGGCAGAACGGTCCGTGATCGCTCCGTGACGCGAAATGACTTTTCCCAAAACTGGGGACTAGCTCCGCGATGCGGAGGCACCTCTAAATTTCGACCGACGAAACTTCTTCTTCGTTTTCCAGCTCTAAACCCTCTAAATTCTATGGGTTCTTTCCCCAAACACTTAGAATCGATTATATGTTCAAAGTATATCATATTCTACCCAAAATCAAACCTAAAATGATGGATTCGGATCAAACAACTCCTCAACAATTTCAACGAATCAACAATTTAATGGAATTGCAACAAACCCATCAAGAACTCAATTTCTAACCTTTCAAGAACTTAAATTCGTTGAAATAAAACATGATTGGCATGTGGGTGAACTAACCCAATGGTATGTGATCTCACATACCTTGTAGGGATCACCCCTGAAGAAATCCACTAGATGAGCTCGACGAACTTGACGATTTCCTTAATTCTCCTTCTCTTTTGATCTCCTCTTCTTTCCTCTTCTCTAAAATTCTAACTCTTTTCCAAAAACGTAAAACTGACCAAGTTCAGTTTAGACCTTTAATTAATTCACTATAACAAATTTAATTAATTGGATAAGGAAAAGACTGAAATATCCTTCAAAAATCCGGATTGGACATTTCCTTATTTGAGAAGCCCAACTTCCAATGGGTGTATCTCACTCATACGAACTCGGATTCGCGCAAACTTGGCAACGTTGGAAAAATTGTTCCAAGAGATTTCTAACCATACCTGGAAGTACACCTATCTCATCTTGATCTAGGAGTTATGTCCATTTGAAGTTGACCAAAAACTCACTATTTCCTAACTTAAGTAAATTTCCAGATTTTTACTTCTTTCCAAAAATGACTATTTCCAATTATTGGCTTCTTCCTATTTATTTCAAATTGTGAGATGTTACAATATCTCTCCCTTGGGAACATTCGTCCTCGAATGAGATTACTCTTAATAGGCTATGGGTGTAACATGCAACATTCAGTTCAAGCACCCACAAGCAAATGCAAAACAACATGCCAACTTGTAAATAAATACTAAGAAAGGATTAGTACATTGATCTGGAATTTCTCTGGGTTCGAAGAGATGTGGATATCTCTTCTTTATACTATTCCACTAATAGACTTCTCTCAAGTCAATGGTACATCTTGGTGGAACTCGGATGAATGGATTATCTGGAGCTATGAGCTTCCTCCACGATCCTCTCTTGGGTTCCATCCACCATAGGTACACACAACCTACCTTGATGTCTCAACACACCATCTCCCCTTTGTTCAAAAGCTGATACTTTTTGCTTATGAACATTTGCCTTCAATTCAAGAAAGATAGGGTCTTGGTTTTGCTTTCCTTTTACTTTTGACACTAATGAAGATTCAGCCCCATTTATCACCACTATTCCTCATTCTGTGGAATCCATTAGTCTGACTCCCAGGCGTGCAAGTCTATGCACATCTTTCGCTAACTCTTTTTTTATTCCTCAACATGGGCGGTACTACCTATAGACAACCTGCTTATGGCATCATCAACAACATTAGCCTTACCTAGGTGGTAAGGAATACTCATGTCATAATTCTTGAGTAATTCTAACCACCTCCTTTGTCTGAGATTAAGCTTTTTCTGACTAAACACATACTGAAGGCTCTTATGATCAGTGAACACATCTACATGAACACCAAAAAGATAATGACGCCATATTTTCAAGGCAAATACTACGACAGTCAACTCTAAGTCATGGGTTGGGTATTTCCCCTCATGAACTTTCAACTGTCTTGAGGCATAAGTTGTGACTTTGCCATTCTATATTAACACACAACCTAAACCAACTCTAGACGCATCACAATACACAACAAATCTTTGCGTACCTTCTGGTAAGGTTAAAACTGGGGCAGTAGTCAACCTCTTTTTCAATTCCTAAAAGCTCTTCTTACAAGCTTCAGACCATTGAAACTTCATTGTCTTCTGAGTTAACTTGGTCAAAGGGGATGAAATAGATGAGAACCCCTCTACAAACCTTCTATAATAGCCAGCCTAACCTAAGAAACTCCTAATATCAATTGGAGATGTGGGTCTAGGCCAATTCTGTACCGCCTCAATCTTCTGAGTATCAACTTTAATTCCCTCTCCGGACACAATGTGGCCTAAGAATGCCACAGACTCAAGCCAAAACTCACACTTAGAGGACTTGGCGTACAACTCTCTATCTTTTAAAGTCTGGAAAATTATTCTGAGATTACTAGCATGATCTTCTTCATTCCTTGAATAGATTAGTATGTCATTAATGAAGACGATAACAAACATATCTAAATAAGGTTTGAATACTCTATTCATAAGATCCATGAATGCTGCAGGTGCATTGGTCAAACCAAAGGACATGACGAGAAACTCATAATGACCACAACGGGTTCTGAATGATGTCTTTGGAATATCACATTCCCTTACCCTCAACTGATGGTAACCTGATCTAAGGTCTACTTTCAAAAAACAAGAAGCACCCTGAAGTTGATCGAAAAGATCATCAGTTCTCAGAAGAGGATACTTATTCTTGCTGGTAACCTTGTTCAACTGACGGTAATCTATACACATCCTAAGGGAACCATCTTTCTTTCTCACAAATAAGACCCGAGCTCCCCAAGGTGAGACACTTGGTCGAATAAAACCTTTATCTATGAGATCTTTCAACTGCTCTTTAAGTTCTTTCAACTCTGCTGGTGCCATCCTATATGGAGGAATAGAGGTAGAATGAGTATCTAGAATAATGCCTGTGCCGAAGTCTATTTCTCTTACAGGAGGGACTCCGGGTAAATCATCTGGAAAGAATTCTGGAAACTCTTTTACTAGAGTCATTAACTCAGACTAAGTGATAGGTACAACCCTTAGAAACTAACTTTCTTACCTTAAGGTACGAAATGAAACGACCCTTAGGTACTGCTGAACTACTACTCCACTCTATGATTGACTCATTGGGAATCTGGAACTGGACAACTCGAGTTCTACAATCTATTGATGCATAACAGGCATGAAGCCAGTCCATACCTAGAATGACATCAAAATCTACCATGTCTAACTCAACTAAATCTGCCATGGTGTTCTTGTGATTGATGGAAATGGGACAATCACGATAGACTCTTTCTGCTGGAATAGACTCCCCAACAGTTGTAGAAACACAGAAGGGTTCACAAAGTTTCTCAAGAAGAACATCAAACTTATTTGCAACATAAAGAGTTACAAAAAGTTATATGCTTATGTTAGAGTGTCTACATAAACTTAGTGTATATGAAATTGTAATTCATTAATCTTTACCATAATTAGGATAAAAAGCAATTTGTTCTTGTATGTATGAAAGTTGTGTAGTGGCATGATATCGATTTAGAACTTCATTAAAAATAAATTGTCTTTGTTATAAAGTTTTAAAATCTAACAATCTATATCTATATCTATATTACCTTAAAAGCATGAACTCCAAAAAAATGAATGTTAAATTACGTAAATACCCCTAACTTAAAAAAAAACTAACTAAAAACATTTCACGCTACTACCTACAAACCTGTTCCCCGCGCTAGGCACTCCCTCCTAAAAGTCACCACTTCCAAGTTCCAACTCCCCTAAATTATACAGCTGCGCCAACGTCCACAAATTTTCCAATAGATGCAACTTCTAATTTTTTTCTATTTATATCAACCCAACGTAGAATGTCATTTTCCATTAGAATTCCAACTTGTACAAAAAGTGAAAAGGTATGCCCTGTTTGTGTCTTTTACTAGGGTACTTCCTTCATTTCCCATGCCCGCATCTGCATCACGTTAATCTATTTACCTTTTTGCGATGAATTCCCAGGTCCTGCATAACATATTCCAATATTGAAATTGGCTTTGACGATATTTCACGTCACCATTAACCATTGTAAGTTCCATCCTTTTTGTTTTGGGCTTATGTGTAGTGACAAATTACATCGGCCCGCACACCCATTTTACAGCTACTTAACATACACAACCCCTCAAAGCTCTAATACTATTTAAATTAACAGTTAAATTGATGAAATGGTGCATCACGCAATTCACCCCACTTATACTCTTGTCTTCTTATCCTATCTCAACTTCACCATTCTCACATTAATTTTGATGCATCATCCATTAATGTTATTCACTTTTTCCAAAATAATATAAAATTGTTACAAACTACTAAATGATATCTTTGAATTTTACTAATACACATAAAGACACGGAATGAATATTGTTATTCACTTACTCCTATGTTCCTCTAACCATCAAGAATCAACACAGAATGACTAAAACAAAACTATCAAAGTAGAGTGTCCCAATTAACAAGATATCAAAACACACCATTGATTGGCTGATGAGAATATTATTTATTTCAAAGGGTCTAGTAATTGTGTAAAAGAATTCACGGCATGAAGGAACTTTCCCGAGATAATATTAGTTGATGAAAAGGTACTATCATAGACTCATTTACTAAACTTAAATTCATTGCGCAAGAAACGCATGCACTTGAAGATGAAGCACCAAACATAGTAAAGAAAAAGTAAAATCTCTGAGACTGCGAAAGAAGAGGGGCAAGAAAACCAATGAAGAACATCTCCTAATCCAATCTAAGAAAATCAAAGTCGAGGCAAAAGATAGCTTCCTTGATAGTGTAGTTTACAATTGAGTTCCGTCTCCAAATAAGTGAATGTCTATATCTTAAGAGTTTCGTCTCGTGGTTAATGAATGGATGTATGTGTGTTATTACCTAATTCACTGTGAGTTATGAAAATTAGAGTATTTCTTATTCAAAGTTTTGTCGCTTTAACGGTCGGACCAGTTTCTACTGTGCTATCTATCCCCTCATAAAATAATGTCAACTTATCGCCATTAGATGGAAAATCCATTAAATTATTCCAAAAGGAATAACGTTAAATATTGTTGTATGATATTACAAATTTTAGAAACCTAAACCCTAAAAAAGTTAAAAAGTGTTTCATGACGCATATTTACCCATTTTACTCTTTTTTGCACACCAATTTAGTACTATAAGACTTATTTCAATCTCCATAGACCAACAATCCTTTCAACTGAAATACCACAAATAAAATAATTTGATGCCACAAAGGCAAAGAATTGTAAGCCCCACACCACAGACATATAGAGTATGGATACAACTGTACATTTAAATTACATAATGGAGTATGTAGACAATCACAATAATATATTAGCACACATATAGCTTAGATATTGTTGCATAATAGCATGAATCTCACGATGAGGTAACCACGTGTGCGCGCTACCATTTCTTTATGACACCACGTATTCATTTTTATGGATGAAAGTCATACAAACACTTTAATACACTCCCAATTATCGCTTCGTAGTCTCTAATGGATGTATCTCCTTCCCAAAATACAAAGGTAGAGCATGGCTGACACAAACACAAACAACCGCACTACAGGCGTGTTCCTCACGATTGTTAAAAGTCATTTTGGGTTAGGAGGAAAAATAGCGATTAATCAGGTTACCAAATGTAACTGCAAAATTAGTTTCCCATTGGTGGAAGAAGATTGCCTATCATTTACATATGTAGCACAATCAAACACCTATTTGCACCAATGTTACACAACGTTGAGTACTTCCTTGATAGAAACAAAGAAAAGGTATGGCCAATATTTATAAAAGCTTTAACTATATTTGACTGACTTGCAACCCAAAATGAAATACATTACTATTAAACTTTCGGAAAATTATCCCCTAACAAATCCAGTAATTTATAGTTGATACATTTAATCAAATGAAGAATGTCAGAATTTTTGCAAGTTGAAAGTGAGTACATTTAATCAAATGAAGAATGTATAGATACTATTTCATAGTTCTAGGCATCTCAATATGAGGTTACCACGTGCAACACACGTGCGATAAACTTAATAAACATAAACAAAAAAGTCCTGGTCTTGCAAACTTAGCAAAAGAAAACTTACTAATACAACAAATTTCAAAATAAAATAAATCCCTAATTGCTATGCATTTGTACTGTCTTTGTTGATGGGAAAGGGGAAACTGAAGTTTGACATATGGGGCAATTTTTTTTCCTTAGCAACCATTTTTAGATGCAGCATGCGTGATATTCATGTTCGCACCCAAGTGTTCCAATAGTCTCTTCATGCTTAGATTTCCCAAGACATGCCACAAATCTCATTTGTATTCATTGGATTTTTTACTCCATCTTTAGGCACAACAACATGATGAATTCTTGTTTTAAAATACCTCAATATATCTTCATCCTCTTTTTCCTCCATGTAAGTCTCGGATTGAGCTTGAAGATTGTCTGCTACACCTGCCCTTAAGATTCTATCTATGGAATCACGATCACTAACATTACTTATAAAAACCCCAAAAGAATAAACATGTGAGTTACTCAAACTTCAATACTAATAATAAAAGAAAAAATCAAACAAAAAACAATGTTGAGATTTTTTTGAGTTCTTGAAAAGAGCACAAATAGAAAAAAAAAAAATAGTGAGTAATAAGTTTGGAATGACATGAAACTTTATAGAGAGATGAGCTACCATATTTTCAACCTTAATTGGAAAATTAATTAATTGCATTCCTAGTTCATTATATTTGGGAAATAAATAAATTGTATTCCTAGTTCACGTGGAAAATTAATATATTGTATTTCTAATTCATTTGGAAACTTAATAAATTGTATTCCTAGTTCTTGTGAAAAATCTATATTTGTATTCCTAGTTCTTGTGAAAAATCTCTAATTATATTCCTTGTTCATTTGGAAAAATAATAAATTGTATTCCTAGCTAATGGGGGAAATAAATTAGTCACATTCCTACTTTCATTTGGAAAAATAATAAATTGTACTCCTAGCTAATGGGGAAAATCGATAAGTTATGTTCCTACTTTGTTTTGAAATTAATTTAATGACAATATGAAATATACATAAATATGGTTTATCTTATTTCTACTTCATTTGGAAACTTAATAAGTTTTATTCCAAATTTATTTTAACACATAATTAAATGGAAATATAATAAAATATATATTCATGATTACATAATTTGATAAATACCAAAACAAGGTAAAAGATAGAAAGTTTGGAGAAGAAGAATGAATAAATTAATTTTCCACTAGATTTCTCCCCTTTTGGTAGGGAAGGAAATATAAAAGAAAATAAATACATTTATTTTTCAATATAAGTTTAATTATTTAGTTAAATGAATTGTGTTAGATCAGTTGAAATTTAATCAAATTCATATATATATATATATATAATGCTAATTTAAAGCCTGTTTAGTCAAACTCTTTTGTCATGACCCAAAAACTCTTGTTATGATAACATCTTCTAACATCCCTCTAGTAAGTAAGTTGATCTCATAGCTCGGTACTAGAAATTATAGGCTATTATACGGAAGAAAAGAATATGAAAAATAAAGAATAAATATAGAAATTAAATAAGGGAGGGAGAATCAAGAAACACATAAAGTTTCCCTAAGGTCAGGTATCAGTCAATGTTCAAGCTACTATTCATAACAGAAATATAAAGTAAGTAAAAATATGCAGAACCATCTCCGAATACAAAATAAAGACTTCTCCAGCCAAAATAGAAGGAGATATACAACTCTAAATGGTAGGATTTCACCCAAGTCTCCGATCCAAGCCTAGTCCACACGAGGCACAAGCCATTGGTGAGAAATCATACTACGATCTGCAGAGTGAAGAAGTGTAGTATGAGTACTAATTATTTGATACTGTACTGACCCTTTTAAGTTGTTATAAGTAGGCCAATGGTGAAATAAATCGAGCCAAGAGAAGTTTCCGTCTAGTGACTTAAAAATGTTAGGCTAGGCAAGTCTCAGCAAAATCCGAGTTTGGTGCAGTCTTAGGCCATCCAAGAATGAGTGGGGGGTGTAATGTCTAGGATTGGTAGATATTTTTTTGTTGCCAAGACATTAAGAAATTCGTACAACTTCACAAAATCGAATTCGGGTGAGTAGAACTCCCATAATCCATTTTGGCATAAAAGGGATAGTTTGAGATGCCTAGGGAAGAAGGTATGTTGTAAAAAAGAACTTTTCAAGGAATTCCGAGTTACAGTACTTCATTCAATTTGCTATAGCGCGCTGCACCCACTAAAGCAGGTGTGTGCATGCTCTATAATGGGGTAAGCAAGGATTTTATGTAGAAAAAGTCTCAAAATCTCCTATTTTCCTCATCATTATTCGTGGGATAGATAGGAGCGATTTAGGGTTGTTTGCACCTATTTTTCCATGAAATTTGTCTGTTAAGGTAAATTCATTACTCTGTAATCTTATAAATTGATTCTTAAACCTGAACATCAAAGATATTACTATTAGGGGAGGGTTTTGATTTGATTTAATGATGGAAAAAGCCATAAATTCGGGAGGATGATCATGAATAGGCTCATGGTTAGGATTTGGTTATAATCCAGGTGATTTCTAGGCCATCAGTGATTGATTGTTATGTTTATTTATTGCTTTAGACGAAGAACAAGTCAAGACACTTCAAAAGGGAAAACTTGGATTCTTTAGAATTTCCAAGGGGCTTGATTCGAGGTAGGTGATGGTTATATGTTTTTCGATTTGTGCATGTATGCATTTCTACTACTTTATAGTTTCATTGGTGCAATACATGTTGGGGAAAATATAGAAAAACATATGAAATGACATCATGTTGATAATCTCATGCAATAAACATGTTTATGTGACATGTGATTGGAAGTGTTACTGTTCATTGTGTTTGTTGTTGGTTATGATTGTTTGTGATTGCTAGTTAGATCAGTTAACAAATAGGTACATGAATACTAATGGTTATCTCAAATAGCACGTCTATTATGAATTCTAATGGTTGGCTTGGATTCCAGTTTCTATGTGCTATCTATCCCCTCATAAAATAATGTCAACTTATCGCCATTAGAAGGCTAATCCATTAAATTATTCCAAAAGGTATAACGTTAAATATTCCTGTATGATATTAAAACTTTTAGAAAACTAAATCCTAAAACAGTTAAAAAGTGTTTCATGACTCATATTTACCCATTTTACTCTTTTTTGCACACCAATTTAGAACTATAAGACTTATTTCAATTTCCATAGACCAACAATCATTTCAACTGAAATACCACAAATAAAATAATTTGATGCCACTAAGGCAAAAATTTGTAAGCACCACACCACAAACATAGAGAGTATAGATAAAATTGCACAGTTAAATCACAAAATGGAGTATGTAGACAATCACAATGATATATTAGCACACATATAGCTTGGATATTGTTGCATAATAGCATAAATCTCATGATGAGGTAACCACATGTGTCACGCCCCGAGCTACCCCCAAGACACGGACACGGGACCTAGGACCACAAGTGATCCCAAGCTAACCCTGCTGGCATGATTATGAGCATACTAAAGAAAATAAACTGATGCGGAAGCTAATTCATAAATAAATCTGAAAAGATGGGGAATACCCATATACTATAATTGAATATATCAAATTTGAGAGTTTAATACAAAAGAAATATCAAACTCAAATACTAAGTTGAATCTAACTATGTCTGAAATAAGCCTCTAAACTGACTAGAAATGTTGGGACATGCCCCAACTAGATCTAGCAAAACTGAAACTAAAGACTAAAAGCGATAAAGATAAACATGTCACTAGTCCTCGAAGAATGAGGAC
>NC_064293.1:8545140-8616407 GCF_019186545.1 Solanum stenotomum
AGATCGGGAATCGATCTAAGCGTGATCTGGATGCTAAGAACCTGAACCTACATCACGAGAAGATGTAGCGCACGTATGCGTCAGTACTTGAAGGGTACTCAGCATGTAGGATAGAGTAAAGCTGAAATAACATATAACTGAACAAAGCATACTGAGCAATAATATAATCTGAACATGATATAGATACTGAAATACTGAGTACTGAGCTAACTGAATGCAATGACCAATTTATAACATGCTGAGACTGAATACTAAATATACTGATAAGTGTGGTCAATGCAATAGAGTCTGACTGAACTGTGGGAGCTACTAATAACCGACATAAAACCACATGAGCTAAATGTGGAGTCCGATGTATACGCCCCATCGAGAGGACCCAATATACCCTGCCAGAGGTATAGAGGCATGCTGGCGTGATCACTATACTGATGTTGCCCATAGAGGGGACTTACACCTACGTGGCTCGTAGTTCTGGGACTATATGGGTACGCTGAAACCCTAGTCCAACTCGGTATTATGCTACTCCCAATGAATTAAGTAGTTAACTGGTTAGGACTGAATTTCTGTAAATACTGGATAGCTCGAAACTGAACAAGCAAACTGAGAATGCAACAATTAATCTGATAATGATGCATTCAGAAACTGAGGCATGTAAAACTGAATACTGAAATATCTGACCTAGCATGTGTAATTCAAGAACTAAAGCAATACATAGCTAGGGTTCGGAAATTCATGCGATAAACTGAGCAATAACATGATAATCTGATTTGGAACATTTAAATAACTAACTCATGATGATCTGTTCAAATTCTAGAAACCCTAGGTCTGTTCATAATCATGGAATCAAGAATCTGACTGAATTCTAGGGACCTAATGGCCGAAAGGAACCCACTAGTGAAATCCCACATACCTGGTGATGAATTCCACGGAGAAATCTTTTGATTTCGAGGCTGGAACTGAAGGAAACTTGCTGCGTTCTTGAACTAGGGTTCTTGACCTTTTTCTCCTCTCTTACTTCTAATTTTCTAAGTTTTGATTAATGATTTTGACTAAGGTAAGTTCTAATTATGTTTCTAGGTTTAAACTGATTAAAACCTCATGATTTAGGGTCTAAACGACGTATCTTAGGGGTTAAACGAAATAGGAAAAGACCAAAAGACCCCTGAATTAACTGCTGTCGGAGTGATCGACGGAATGGACTGATGGTCCGTCAATCAATCGACGGTCCGTCGATTGGGTCCATAGATCGAGTCTGCCCGACAGGGCTTTACGAAAATGGGCATAACTTTTTACTCGGAGGTCGGAATTTAGCAAACTCGATGGTGTTGGAAAGATATTTCAATTATCTATCTAACCATAGGTTATGGGGCACCTAATTCATTTTGTGCTAAAAGTTATAACCAACTGAAGTTGACCCATCAGAATTTTCAGCTAACTAGCTACAAACCTTCGATCTACGGTCAGACCTATGGACCGTGGATCGAACGACGGTCCGTACTGGTCAACCGCAGTTCAGGACTGAAGCTGCGCTTTTGGGGCATCGATCCACGAACACGAACTACAATTCGTGACCTGACCTACGGACCGTAAATTCGGTCGTGGGTCAACACTTAACCAAATTTTCTGACTGAGTTCTGGGGAAGTTTTCTATCACGAACCACGGACCTGCAGGACGGACTGTGAGTCCATCTACGGTCCGTGGATGGTGTCCGTAAGTGCCACCTGTAACACCAGAAATCTGAAATCTCTATTTTCGGATACGGGGTGTTACAACATGTGTGCGCTACCATTCCTTTATGATACCACATATTCATTTTTATGGATGAAAGTCGTACAAATACTTTAATACACTCACAATTATCGTTTCTTAGTCGCTAATGGATGTAGCTCCTTCCCAAAATACATAGGTAAAGCATGGCTAACACAAACACACACAACCCCACTACAGGATTGTTCCTCACGATTGTTAAAAGTCATTTCGGATTAGGAGGAAAGATAACGATTAATCATGTTACCAAATGTAATTGTAAATTGGTTTCCCAATGGTGGAAGAAGATTGCCCATCATTTACATATGTAGCACAATCAAACACCTATTTGCGCTAGTGTTACACAACGTTGAGTACTTCATTGATACAAACAAATAAAGGATATGACAGATATTTATAAAAGCTTTAACTATATTTGACTAACATGCAACCCAAAATGAAATAGATGATTTTTAAACTTTTGGAAAATTACCCCCTAACAGATCCAATAACTTATAGTTGATACATTTAATCAAATGAAGAATGTGAAAATTTTCGCAAGTTGGAGTTGAGTACATTTAATCAAATGAAGAATGTATAGATACTATTTCATAGTTCTAGGCATCTCAATACGAGGTTACCACGTGCGGTAAACCTAATAAACCTAAACAAAAAAGTCTTGGTCTTGCAAACTTAGCGAAATAAAACTTACTAATACAACAAATTTCAAAATAAAATAAATCCCGAATTGCTATTCATTTGTACCATCTTTGTTGATGGGAAAGGGGAAACTAAAGCTCGAAATATGAGGCAATTTTTTTTCCTTAGCAACCATTTTTTGATGCAGCATGTTTGATATTCATGTTCGCACCCAAGTGTCCCAATAGTCTCTTCATGCTTAAATTTCCCAAGACATATGCGACAAATCTCATTTGTATTCGTTGGATTTTTTAATCCATCGTTAGGCACAACAACATGATGAATTCTTGTTTTAAAATACATCAATATATCTTCATCCTCTTTTTCCTCCATGAAAGCCTCAGATTTACCTTGAAGTGTGGAAGTGAACTAATAATAACATAAGTGCGGAAAACTTAGTCATTCTCAAATACCCTCAAAACATGGTTGTCACGTGTACAGGCGACTAGTGTGATGATACAGAGTTTGAAAGATCAATACAAGTCTCCATGTCTTTGTTTCTTGAATAAAACAAGAACATAAATAAGGATCAAAAGGACTCCCTGGGATGACTAGCAACTACCTCTCAAGTGTCCACAAATAAGCCTAAGATGTAGATAGAGGAAGAGCAATCACACAAATCCGGGCTCAAAAGCTACAAAATTGTAAAAACAAGGAATGAATGTACAAAACAACACAGTACTCAGCAAGTAACCCACTAAAACTAGGTAAAACTAGCTTGAAATGAGAACTCCACTCATCCCAACTAAACCTCCACAACTACAACTTGCACAACTAGAGTTACTCCCATAATTATCCACAATCTTATGGAATACCTTAAGGCACTCTTGTAGATCCTTATCCACTTTTGAACCATAAAATTCTACAGGATTCATCCTTGTAAAGTCTATAACCTTTTTTGCCATCGCACCCATTATTGGGCTCACGAGATCTACAACCTCTCTCTTAGATTATACAGTAATGACTTGGGCCAATACTTGGAAAACAACCCTAAAATTTAAGTGAGACACTTTCTCGGCAACAGGATCAATCAGATCTTGAGGAACTTTGAGTTTCACATTATCGTTTACATTCCTTCTCAACTAAGCTCTTCTTGGAGGCATGTTCTTAAAATGCATGGAACAAGAGTTAGGAGGAAGAGCCTTATAGAACTCAACTCTATCACATGACTTTAGAGTAATAAATGAAATGAAGTTTTCTAAAAACTTTTAGCCTCCTATTCATAAATATGGCATACTTCCCACTTAGGAAAAATTCTCTACTTGATACGACTTGTCAGACTCCTAGGACCTTTAAAATCTGGTTGTGATATAAAATTTGTCACAACCCAAACTATCCCCTAGACGTGACATGACAAATAGTATCTCAAGGGACCCTAAATAAGCCACTTGACATAAGCATGACACTAAGATAAATAATAAAAGAGAATAAAGCTTGATATTGAGATATAAGTCTCAACATCAGCATCATAAGCAATACCAAAATTAGAGGACAACATCCGCACTAGCGAAAACATACAAGTTTGACAACAAACTTCTATATCATAGATGTAACTAGGACAAACCCCTAGCTCACGAAATAAGTCCAAAAAAATAAATGACTGAAAATAGACAAGTAACTTATAACGTGTAATCATGCCTTCGAACGATGATGACTCACCACAAGCTAAACAAAGGTGAATCAATCCATTAGGCATGGCCTGTTGGACCCTATATGATGAAACAATATATACACAAGAGATATATGCATTAGTAGTTGTAAGGTACTGAATATAGGAACATGCATAAACATACACATGATAACATGAAAAGTTCAAAATATGATAATGCATGATCAAGTAAAATATATCAATTAGATAAGCTTAGTGTAATGGCCCAGCCCGCTAGTGATATTGCCCGCTTTGGGCCTAGGCCCACATGGCCTTAAAACGCGTCGCTAGTTTGTAAGGCCTTTTTACTTATATACCCAACATCTATCCTATGTTTTGTTGATGTGATACTTCTAATCTTAAGCTGAGGCGTCACATACACCCCCTCTATGCACTCAGCGTCCTCGCTGAGGTTAGCCCCACCGAATGAGATTTTCCTAGACTCAACATTGAGGTTTCTCTCGCCTTACCAGGATTTTCCTAAACTCAGTTGAACTCTGGCCCACATCAACAAGGCTGACACAGGAGTGACTCTGATAACATTTGTAATGGCCCAGCCTGCTAATGATATTGTCTACTTTGGGCCTAGGCCCGCACGACTATAAAATGCATCACTAGTTAATAAGGCCTGCTTACTTATATACCCAACATCACTCCTACATTTTACTGATGTGGGACTTTTAATCTTAAGTTGGGTTGTCACATACAATTTTTTCACACCCCTAGTCTACACCTCGGATGTGGCCAACACTCGAAAACCATTTTTGGTCCCCATGGCGAACCCTTGGCCTTGCTGACTACTTAGTAGAAGACTTAACTCAAGAAATAAGGAGCTTTAAATGTAGAGTTTAACTTATTTATTTCAAATAAACAAAACTAAAAAGTATCAAAGTACTCAATATTAGAAATATAATAGTTTGCAAAATATCTCAAAATAAAAGGGAAATGATGAGAGACTCCTCAACTCTAACTATCTATGAAGCCTCTATAGTTCAATATGAATGTTAGGACAAGACCATCGACACCCTAAAATGAATAAACTGAGAGGAAAAGAGGGAGTCGTTCGGAATTGAAGGAGGCTCACCAAAAGCTAATTGGAATGTCGATTGATCTCAACAGAGGGCATGTTGATCATCTTGAACATCTGTATCTCCATCATAGAAAGATCCAGGTCTAATGACATCAGTACATTGAATGTATGAGTATGTAATAAAGCTGAATAAATAAATAACATAACTGATAAGGTGGGGAAAATACTCACTTAAAAATATGAAATATTTAAAGCTTTATCAATAAAAGATGTTAATTCATGGATGTATATAAAAATACAATCAATTACTCTTTACTCTTATTTAGGATATTCTCTAACTGACAACCATCATAATGAGCTATGTGATAATACAACATCTCGCCCACGCTGCCAGAATGGACCTATACCTTACCGGGGTATAGAATACCTCAACTAGGTGGAACCACTAAAGCTCTACTTGAAAGTAACAAAAAGTCATCCAAAAAGTATGATCCTTTACCCATGTTGGCTACATGGTTTATGAAGAATATGAGTTGTTTGAACTCATCCCCATATCGGTGCTCAATACTACTCCCAATAAATATATACTCATGCTTAAATGTATAAAACATACTCTTTATCAATTTGAGGTAATTTCTCAAAATATCCTCTTAAAAGAGGTAATTGCTCTGAAAAAACTCTGAACTCATTACTCGTTTAGAAATAAAAGTTTCTCTTTTCTCAATGTAAAATTAAAAAATTTGGAAATCAATAGTTCCCTTAAACTTTACTAAAAATGTCTCTTTAAACTTTGCTCAAAACACCTTTTTACTTTCTCAGAAATCAATTTAAGATAATTGTTCAGTTAAAAAGATTCTTAACAATAACTCAATGAATACTCAAATGATAGGGTTCATGCTTAAAATATAGATAAACAATAAACTCAAAAATCTCAATGCATAATATATAACAACTCAAAATTTAGGAATAGCAACTCAGAATTCAACAACAACTCATCTCAAGAATACTCAAAACTAAAAATAGAACCCTACATTATGCTTTTATCGATAGAAGGTAGACGTAGAGAATGAGGAAAAACTCAGTCAATCAATATGATAGCCTTATATACCTGGGAAGAATAAAGTTCTTGACAATATCGACGAAATTCGAAGAATGTTAGAAAACCCTAGGTTTTTTCCTCTTGAATCCTTGCTCTAAGTCTTTGAAGTGTTAAAAAATATTTTAACACTATTTAGACCCTTAATTAAGTGAAAAAGGGTCGTGGTTTAGGCTTAGAAGGGGTGGTAAAAGACTAAACTACCCTTTTTAGAAACTGACAAAAAACCCTCTAGAGGTCCATCTACGGTTCGTAGTTTGTTCTACGTACCGTAGATCTGATCTATGGACTTTATATTAAATTTTAAGGCTCAAAATTTCATTCTGAGGGTCCAATCTATGACCCGTATAAGTTTGTATGGATTGTAGATCAAATCTATAGACTTTATACATTTTTTGGGATCAAAAGTCTGTTCTACGGGTCCAAACTATGACATGTAGGAGTTCCTACTATTCGTAAGAATTTGATCCCAAAATTCAGACTCTCTGATGTTTTTGAAGGTTTGATAGTATGGATCGTAGTTCAATCTACGGCCCGTAGATTGGATCCGTTGTTCAAAGACTCAGAAAACTCTGATATGGTAGTCTCTGGTAAAATGGCAATAAATATTTACTCCGAACTTGAAATAAGGCATACATGGTATCAAACACAAATTTCAAGAGTCCTAGGGTGTGTATGAAGCCATGTCTAGTAGAGTCCTTATTGGTGTGAATCGCGCCACATCTATAATGAGGAAGCTATAATATTTAGGAACTTTCCCCTTTTTCTTACTCATGTTCATGCAATAGAGTTCAACTCTATAAAAGTTTCTTCCAACTCGAGCTTACGCATTTATTTTCCGATCATGCCTCCACGAAAAGCTATTTGACGTCCCGCTAGGAGGAATTCTAATCTTCAAGGTTAAGAAGCTCCTAATTCACCAGAGTGCAACTCCTTGAAGGAGATGACGCCAATTTTGAGTTCAGAATTCTATTAAGTTATTGACTCAGGTCATGGCAAATCAAGCTGGTCAACAAGTAGTTGATCGTCAAGATATGGATGATACATCTAAAATACGTGATTTTTTGAAAATGAATCCCCCAGAGTTCATAGGGTCAAAAATTACTAAGGATCCGGAGAACTTTATGGGAGAGCTTCAAAAAGTGTTTGAGGTTATGCGTGTTGCTGATGTAGAGCGTGTAGAGTTAGCCTCATATCAGCTCAAAGGTGTTTCTAGGATATTGTATGATTAAAGGAACAAGAACAGGGTAGAGAGGGCACCACTTTTAAGATGGGTTGTGTTTGAGAATGCTTTCTTGGGCGCTTCTTTCTTCGAGAGCTAAGGGAAGCTAAGGTGAGATAGTCCATGAATCTAAAACATGAAGCTATGAGTGTTCAGGAGTACAACCTTAAGTTTACTCCACTATCCTGCTATTCTCCGGGGATGGTGGCGGATATGAAGAGCAGGATGAATTTGTTCATGTCCTGGCTATCCTACTTTACAATATCTCCTCCTTGGGATCATTCATCCTTGAATAATGGTTAAACTTATCATGGAAGGGAAATGAGTTACTATTAATACTTCTCTTGACTTCTGAGCTTGCCTACTAACATAGGTGGAACTGATACATACTCAGAGTTATGAAACTAGACTAGAAAACACTTGGCACGAACACTCATTAAGATTTCAAAATTACAGGTCATGACATGAACCTTCTAAGCATCACAATAGAAGCATCCACTCTCTCCCATCTATCATTACTCAATTATTATCAATAACATCACCATCAAAACCAAAAGGATCACTGAGAGAGCTTAGAGCGAAAGATCTAAGCACGATTCATTCAAGAAATCTAATATAAGAATATGCATGACATAACATTATATTGCTGGCCATTAAGGGTAAATCATGAATTCGTGAGGATGAGAATACTATGAAATATGAATGATCATATGAATAGATTCATATTATGAGGCTAATATTCACAACTTTATGGAGTAAGATTGAGATCAATGGGCTAAAAGCTTTGCCACTCGTTCTGGGAACTAAACATAAATGTGAATCTGTTTAAAGTGTATGAGCATAGGTCATGGACACAATTCTTATATTAGAAACATTAATAGGATGTTGTAATGACTGAACTTTATGGAATACTCTAGATTATGAATGAATCGATATATCACTTTAACTCTTTCTAAACACATCATAATTTGATTCTCAACACTTGACTTGGTTTCTCATCTTATCATCTCCCCCTTCAGTTTGATTCTAATAATTTAAAGCTATGGATCTATTCCATCATCTCTAAACTAGTCTATATTCACTTTACTCTAATACTCGGGAAATTCTAATCTCATCTCTACAGAACTCTCCATGTGCAAATACTAAGATTCCTTCTAGGACTTATTTCTAAGTTGTTTCCCGTAACGTCTTCCTACTTCTCTAGAAGTCTTTCTATAATTTTTACCCACGCCACTTAATCTAAATTTTAATAGTCTGACTTCTCCTTCTTTTCCCACTAATACCGCCCTTCGAAGTTCATATCTACCTAATTAGAGGAAACTTGAGTTATATTCAAGAACCTCATCATTGACTATATATGATCTCTCTAACAAAACTCTTAAGGGTAATAAACAATACTTACATCAGCCTACTCCACATTGACAACTCAACTACACTGTCTAGGCACAAAAAAAATTTCATAAGCTCAATTTGAACCTCATCTCACTACATATGATCTTGGGTATGTCCTTGTTAGTCTAATGAATTAGACATACTTCATTACTCTCATCTAAGGGTCATGATACACCACTTGTACCACTGACATTCATTGAAAACTAACTCCATAATTCCTCACCTACTCTATGTCAAACCTACCAGATCAATTCTCCAAACTAACATCATCACTCATATGTTGCCATCATATTTTTTTATCATGACACTCATCTCAAATATCAAGCTTAGTGTCTAGTACTAAACATGAACATCAAAATAATTGCTCACATCTTATACTATTTACGGCTACTAGATAAAATTAAGAAACACTCACCCCTAAGAACTAATGAAAAGTACTCAATATATATCTTTGAGTCTAGCTATTTATAGATTATCATAATGACGCTCTCTCTTCAAAATCATAGGCCTATCTTATATCTATCAGCTCATGAATACTCAGTCCTTCTATTGAAAACCTATACTTGGTATTCACTAATGCATTTACACATTGACATAAACTTTATTCTAGTTAAAGTATACTTTAACTCATCCTAACCAATAACTATTCTTCTACCTTCCATCATGAAATTCAGAAAAAAAATCATTACTCCTTAGTCAACACATAATGGAAAAATACTTCGTTAATGACTTACTGGGTATATGATTGCAACTTACATACTCTACTCTATAACTATCTTCATTTCGAAGGTTACTACACTTCTAAATGCATACTTCTAACTCTAGGCACTTCTACTACTATTGGCTTATAACATCACAACTTATACTCTCTTTTGGGTGAATAATATTGCCCAAGCATTCTAAAATATACTCTCTTCTTAAAGGTATCACCTGAAACAAGGATTTAGAGAAGTGAGTTTGGGAGTACATCTCGCTTTTAGCTCGAACGCATGATTCATATGATAAGAGTGCATTCTTTCAAATCTAAACACTTCAGTTCATGTACGGGCTTCTCTCCAGCCCCGTTGCAGTGTCATGACTTTCTTAAGACTTTTCCTGAGAGTAACTCATCGATAATGATCTGAGTTTTTCTTTTCAACCACCTTGAGTATGAGGGGTAGTCGAATGAATTTAAGAAATGCACGACTTTGAATAAGTTCCTTATGACTGAGTTTTATTGCATGATTTAGAGTATGAAAGAAGGAAAACTTTTCTTAAATGTCTCTAGTCCCTCATTTATAGAAGTGGGGCCCTCACAACCATTAATAATATCCTACTAACACGACTTCATAGACACCCTAGGAAACTTGAACTCTGTGCTCTGATATCAGTTTGTCACACCTCGTGCCTACACCTTAGACGTGGCTAGCACTCGAGAACCATTCATGGTCCCCAAGAGAACCATTGGCCTAGCTGACTACTTAGCAGAAGACTAACTCAAGCGATAATAGGCTCAAAAACAAAATTTAGAACATTTTAACTCAAAGTAATTACTCAACTCAAACTGTCTCTAAATTTTCAATAATATAGGTACAATAGTTTGCAAAATATCTCAAGGAAAAGTACATAGAGAGAGACTCCTCAACTCTATCTATCTATGAACCCTCTATTATTCAAGATGGATGTCGTGATAAGACCCACAAAATCTCAAGACCACTGACTAGAAAATAAACCTAAAGTCCTCCAAAATGCAAGGAGGCTCACCCAAACAATCTGAAGTACAAAGTGATCTCACTGAAATGCTTGTTGATGATCATGAACACCCAAAAGATGCAGGTCGAATGAAATCAATACATTAAATGTACGAGTATGTAATATATTTGAATGTATAAATAATTTAACTGATAAGGCTAAAAAAAAATTGACCTCAACTCACCTTAGTACAAAGAAATAACAAGAGATGACAATATTTAAAGCTTCCTAAGTAATTGATTTTAACTCAAAGATGTATATAACAATACAATAAAATACTTTTTACTTTTATTTGAGATTCTCTAATTGAAAACCATCACTTTGGGCTACATGATGATACAACATATCGCCCACGTTTCCAGAACTATTCTATACCTTGCTGGGATATAAAATACCTCGAATAAGTGGATCCACTAAAGCTATGCTCAAATTCAATAAGGTGTCGTTTAAAACATATGATCATTTACCCATGTTGGCTACATGGTTTATGAGGAATGTGAGTTGTCTGAACTCATCTTCATTTCAGTGCTCAATACTACTCACAATTAAAATATATACTAATGCTCAAGTAGAAATACTCTTACTCTATTTTGAGGCAATTACTCAAAAGATACTCTTTATGTCACGCCCCGAGGCTACCCCCTTGACGTAATACGGGACCTAGGATCACGAGTGACCCCAAGCTAACCCTGAGTCTAGCGTATCATGAACATACTTAACATATCTAAGTAAATATGAACTAAGCGTAAACTAAATCAATAAATATTTGAAGAGGTACAAGTCCAACTAGTCTGAATAATCATAATAAAACATATCAGGAGCTTAGTGGTAACTGAAAGGACCACTTAAAAACTCAAGTTGAATCTACTAATATGTCTGAAAAGCCTCTAAATGAGTTGAGTTGTTGGGACATGCTCCTAGCTAATGCTAACAAAAATTGAAAACTGAATATAAAGACTAAAATGTAACGAATGTCTACTGTCCTCGAAGTATGAGGACTCACCACTGAAGTTGCTGAAGTCGGACTGAGAATCGATCTAAGTGTGATCTGGATGCTCAGTGCCTTAATCAACATCATGAAATGATGTAGTGCAAAAGTATGCATCAGTACTTTGAAATTACTGAGCATGCAAGATATAGATACGCTAAGTTGAAAAAAGTATATAAGTTGAACAATCCATAATTGAGCAATGATATAATCTGAACAAGGATACATATATTGTAACACCCCAGAAGTTTTTTGAACTAAGACTCGAACCGTTCTTCGTAGTGAGTGAGCTTTTACCAAGGAGTTTAAAATTTCGTAAGTGTTAAGGTCACTAGATATAGCACCTTGAGTTTCAAAAAGAATTAAATTGGAAATAGCAAAATCTGAAATTTTGCAAGTTATGCTTAAGTATGAGTTTTGGGTCAACTTCAAACAACCATAACTCCTAGCTCAAGATGAATTAGGTGTGCTACCAGATACCGTAGCAAAGATCTTTGAATTATCTTTCCAACGCCGTGGAGTTTGCTATGTTTCGAGGTCGGATGAGTGAGATATGGCCTTTTGAAGATAGGCTGCCCAGTTAAGGAAGGTTAGCCGAAAATAAAGAGGGGTATTTTGGTCTTTTCCTTACCCAATCAGATTTAATTCGATTTTAGTAATTTTTTAAGGATCTAATCCTATTAGGTTCAGTTTTATAATCCTAAAATTAGCCTAGGGTTTTAGTTCAGAGTTCAAGAAGAGAAAAGAAGAGAGAAGCGGACAAAGAGGAGAGGATCAAGCGTTCGTCGAGATTCTTGCGTGTTGTAGCGGATTTTCGCCATGGGTTTGATCCCTAAGAGGTATGTAAGCTTCCATAGTGTTGGGTTCTTTCACCCACACACCAATCATGATTTATTCAGCGTAATTTTGTTCTTGAAATTTAAAGATTAGAGTTTTTGATGAGTTCTTGATAAGTGTTCTTAAAGTTTCATTAAGTTTTAATGTAAGATTCTGCTTGGGACAACATTAAACGACCATATCTCTTACAATATTAAGAGTTATGTGAGCCATAACCTATCCAATTAAAGGTAATTGAATCTACTTTCCAACCCCACCAGTTTCGAGTCAATCTAATTTCTGAGTAAAGAGTTGTGACTATTTTAGTAACCTATACAGTGCTGTTACGGATTAGCCGACGGGAAAATATTAAAAAGTGTCGTTTTTGCCTTTTACCACCAAGAAAACCATAAACGAATTTCTTGACTAATAAAAAGGCTCAAAACAATCAGATATTCATCTTCACTAATGAAAATCATAATTCTTGGCCATAGAGATTTCAAGAAAAGAATCTCAAAAAAAGGTTTTCTTGATTGTTTACCTTCAAGCTAGGGTTTCAAGGCTTCTAATAAATTTCTTCTTCAAGATTCTTAAAGAATCTTCAAGAATCTTGTTCTTCTAGGTATGTAAGGCTACCATACTGTTGGACTAGTTCGTCCTCACGCCCTACATCTACTTTCAGATCAGAAAAAGAGTAATCTAGGATACTTCCCTAGATTTGAGTATTCTTGAGATAAGTTGATTTTGAGTTCTTGAATTCATGTTTCTTTTAAAAGTTCTATTCATAATTATATAATAGCTATAATGTTATTGAGATCCTTAATATCATGAATCATAACTCTTGAATTCATAATTCAAATTCAAGAGAGAGTTAAGAGTAGAGTTCAAGAAAGCCTTTGAGTTCAATTGTGAATCCTTTGAGATCAACTATCTATTTGAACTAAGTTTTGAGGAAGTAAGTCAAAGAATGAGAAGATTCACATACATGCATTTCATAATGTTATGTAGACCTACGAGTCAAGTCGTTCATGCCCATAAATTCCTCATGAACTCCAGAAGTTGAGTATCTTTGAGAGGAGTAGTATCTTCAAGTTCTAAGTCTTGAGTATTGAGTTCCTAATACCCTTTGAGATTATATTTCTAAGCATGGGACTATTACATGTTAACCACAAAGTCTTTGAGTTGTATTGTTCAAGCCCATAATTCCGCATGAATCCTATAAGTCAAGCAGTCTTGAGAAGAGAAGTACCTTTGAGTCCTTAAGTTGAGTCGTTCATGGTTATAATTCCGCATGAACCCTCTGAGTTGAGCATTCTTGAAATGAGTAGTATTATTGAAGTTCTTGAGTTCCAAGTATTTGAGTTCTATCTGTGGTTATTGAAAACCTTGCATTGAGTCGTTCATGTCCATCATTCGGCACGAACCACATTTTAAGAAGTCTTTTACAAATGTTTTACCTTTGTTTTAAGACTTAAGTTTTGAGTTCAGTAAAGAGTGAAGAGTAAAGTTTGAAGTCCTTTTCTTCAAAAGTATATGGGGACTAAGTATTCCCAAAGAGTTTATAAATGTTTTCACATTTAAATAAGAACGGAAACTGAGATTTCCAAAGGGCCTTCGGGCTAGTTTTTAGAAAAGAGTAATAGCTTTCTAAATGAAGCAAGTAGGGAAACTGAGATTTCCAAGATAGCCTTTGAGCTAAGTTTTTGAGCAATTATCTCAAATGAGCAGAAAGAAGTATGTTTTTTAAAACATAAGAGCTAGTATATTTTTGGGAGTAGTATTGAGCACCGATATGGGGGAGAGTTCAGACAACTCACAGCCCTCATAAACCATGTAGCCATCATGGGTAGAAAAGGGTCATACTTTTTAGATGAATCCTTTTCACATAGACTAGTGGATCCATTAGTAGTTCAGGTCCTATACCTTTGGCCAGGTATAGGATGCGCTGGCAGCGTGAGGTAGATCGTTGTATCATCACTATAGCTCTTATGTGATGATTGTCGGTTAGAGAAACTCCCACTGAAGTTATTATATTTTTATATACATCAGTTTATTGTATTTTTATATACATTTCAGAGTTATGTTGTATCCTTGCATACACACAGATTTGACAGCATGTTTTTAAATAGTTTGTTTCTTTATATTGCACTTGTTTTAAATTGCTTTATATTGAAATGAGTTCAGTCATATTTAGTTGAGTATTCAAAGTTGAGTATCCAGAGTCGAATATCATATCTTTGAGTCGAATATCATATCCTTGAGTTGAGTATCTAATCTCGGAGTTGAGTATCTTATCCTTGAGTACTTCTGAGTTGAGTAAGTTTGAATAATTTTGAGTACCCTTGAGTATTCTTTGAGTTGAGTAAGTTTGAGAAGAGGTAAGTATGTTTCATTTCTATCAAGTTTCAAGCTTATGTTTATGTTTTAGAATTCCTCTTACATGCTCGTACATTCCACGTACTGAGCCATTTGGCCTGCATTTTCTCATGCTACAGACACAGGTATTTAGGATCATCAACAGGAGCTTCGCTGATACATCCGAGAGTTGGAGTTAGCTATGGTGAGCCTCCTTGATTTTGGAGGATTTCATTTACCTTTCAGTTATATCAGTTGTTAGGATGTCGTGGGTCTTGTCCCGACTTCCATCTTTATCAGTTAGAGGCTTCATAGATAGTCAGTATAGTTGAGAAGTCTGTATCATTTATTTTATTAAATGTTTTAAAGACTAAAGTTGCCTTTTTATGGCGAGTTGTATATATTTTATTATACAGAGTTTTCTTTGGACTTAAAGTTTGTATTTAAGTTTTACGAACTTTTAAGCTTTGTATGCTTGAATCAGTTTTTCGCTTGTAGTCAGCAGGATTAGGGTTCGCTTGGGGACCAGCAATGGTCTTCGAGTGCCGGCCACATCCAGGGTGTAGGCTCGGGTAGTGACAAACTTGGTATCAGAGCACAGAGTTTAAGTGTCCTAGGGTGTCTATGAAGCTGTGTCAGTAGGCTCTTTGTTTATGGTTGTGAGGGCCCCACTTCTATAAATGAGGGACTATAGACATTTAAGAAAAGTTTCCCTTCTTTCATACTATTAATCGTGCAATAGAGCTATGTCATAGAGACTTATTCTAACTCGTGCATTTCTCAGAATCATTCAACTACCCACCATACTAGAGATGGTTGAAAAGTAGAGTCAATACTTTGTCGACGAGTTGTTCTTAGCAAGAGTTTTAAGGAAGTCATGACACTCCAAAGGGGCTTAAGAGAAGTCCAAGAGTAAGTTAAGTGTTCAGTTTCAGAGTAATGCCCTTATATTCATATGAATCGTGCATTTGAGCTAAAAGCGAGTTGTACTCTTTTCCTTAAGCCTTGTTTTAGTTGAGATCCTTATGAGACAGTATGATTAGAGCTTGGGGTAAGATTTTCACCCGAAAAGGTAGCATGAGTTATGAGATCATGAGCAGTAGTAATGAAAGTGCCCACAGTTAGAGGAAAGTATGCAGAGGTTTAGTAATCCTAGAAAGGGAGATAGTGATGAGGCAAGCTATGTTATTATAGTCATGCACCCAGTAAGTTTTGATGAGGAGTTTTTCCTTATGGGCAGACTAAGAAGTGATGAGTTGTGAAGAGCTCAGGATAGGAGGTAGAGTAAGAGTTGCAAGTCAAGATGAGTTAGAGTATACCTTAACTAGAAAAGGGTTATGAGGATGTGTCATCGTGTTTGTAATGACCAAGTGTAAGTGGTGAATAGAAGAGCAAGAGTATTCATGAGGTGATAGCTCTAAGCTAGGCTTATAATCTTTAAGGGAAAGCCCATAATATTCAAAGTGTTATAGAACTAATTAGGCATTGATGTATAGTGAATGAGTGAATAGTACTCAAGTTGTGAAGGGAAATGTGATAGTAAATTATAAGTATGAATACTAAGAGGTGAGGATTGGCTATTTGTCATTAGGTCATAGTGGATGAGTGCTTCTGAATTTGTATCTAGTAGTGGTAAGTTAGTATAGTAAGCAAACAATCATATTAATATTTGGGTTTAGTCATAAACATTAAGCTTGAATTTGAGATGAGTGTCATGATCCAAAGAATGGAACCATGAGGGTGATGATGTTAGACTTGAGATTTGATCTTGTAGACTTGGCATAGAGTAGGTGAGGAATTAAAATGTTAGCTCCTATGAATATGAGTGGTACAGGTGAGAGACCCTAACCTTTAGATAAGGGCAGTGAAGTGTGGCTAAGTCACAAGAGTAAAAAGGGCAATAAGAGGTAGACCATTTAGAAATGATGGAATATGTCCATAGCCTTCAGGTGTTAGCTTTAGACCTAAGGGGGGGATGACAAGATGAGAAATTAAGTCAAGTGTTTGAGAGTAAGATAGTGATGAGTTCCAAAGANGCCCAGTTAAGGAAGGTTAGCCGAAAATAGAGAGGGGTATTTTGGTCTTTTCCTTACCCAAATCTCCTGTAATAACCGGCCAAACCCAAGAAACTTCTGATATCTATTGGGGAGGTGAGTCTGGGCCAGTGTTTCACTGCTTTAATTTTTTGAGAATCCACTTGGATCCATTCGCTAGATACCACATGACCAAGGAAAGCGACCGACTGTAACCAGAATTCACATTTGCTGAACTTAGCGAATAATTGGCAATCTTTGAGAGTTTGCAAAACAACTCTCAGATGAGTCACATGCTTCTCCTTAGTCCGAGAATAAATGAGGATAGCATTGATAAAGACGATAACGAACAAGTCCAAATATTGTTTGAACACATTGTTCATTAAGTCCCTGAAAGCTGCTGGAGCATTTGTTAGTCCAAAAGACATAACTACTAATTCATAGTGACCATACCAAGTCTTGAAGGTTGTCTTCGGAATGTCACTATCTCTGACTCTGAGTTGATGATAGTCAGATCTAAGGTCTATATTAAAAAAGCAACTAGCACCCTAAAGTTGGTCGAACAAGTCACCAATCCTGGGGATGGGATACTTATTCTTGATGGTGATGTTGTTCAACTGACGATAGTCAATGCACATTCTGAGAGAACCTTTTTTTTCACGAACAACACTGGAGAACCCCATAGAGAGATATTAGGTCTGATGAAGCCCTTACCTAGAAGGTCTTTCAACTGCTCTTTCAATTCCTTCAGCTCGGCTAGAGCCATTCTGTAAGAAGGAATGGGTTGGGTATCTGGAAGGAGATTTATTCCAAAGTCGATTTCCCTTTTGGGAGGAACTCCGGGAATATATTCTAGAAACTTATTTACTTCTGGGACTGACTCAAGAGTTGGGGTTTCGGAGTTTGAATCCTTAACCCGAACAAGATGATAGATATACCCTTTGGAAATCATTTTTCTGGCTCTAAGGTAAGAGATAAATAGACATATAGGCACTAAGCTACTTCCCTTCTATTCTAAGACTGGTTCGTTTGGAAACTGAAACCGAACTATTATGGTTCTACAATTGACTGAGGCATAGCAAGAATGTAACCAATCCATGCCTAGAATAATATCAAAATATACCATTTCTAACTCTACAAGATCTACTGATGTGACTTTCTGAGAGACTGTGACAGGGCAATTTATGTATACTTGTCTAGCTATAACTGGGTCACCAACTGGAGTAGAGACTGAGAAGTGTTCTAAGAGAGTTTCTGGACATGCATTAATACAACAAGATTCCTTTCACTGCTGGTAGCAAGCGTAGTCCACTCCCTTCAACTAATAGGCAACCAAATCTGCACTCTCAACTTGAGTGATGCCCATAATGTTTGTTACCTTTTAGATGTCGTTGAGAAACTCTTATGGATCCTATGTAGACTTAGACCTATGAAACTCTGTAGGGTTTATCCGAGTAAAGTCTTGAATTCTTGTTGTAGCAATGTTAGTCTGTGTCAGAGTTGGGACCACAGCCTACTGATTGACCTGGGTAGTCATGGCCTGAGCAAGTACTTGGTAAGCAGCCCTGAACTCGGCATGTATGACTTGCTCCTTCAATGGGTATGTTGGAGTTGCTGGTTGATTCCTTGCGTTAGCTCTTCTGGGAGGCATTTTTTGAAATCCGAAGAGCAGGAGTTAGAAGGATATTGAATAGAGTTCATACTCATGCACGATAAGAATAACATGGAAAGTGGAGTTTTTTCTTAAAACACTTTGTAGTCTCTCTCTCATAAATGTGGTGCACTTCACACCCATGAAAGAGACTCTACTTAGTGTGACTTTCAGACTCTTGAACATAATGCTTTGCTACCAAGTTTGTCATGCCCCGAGGCTACCCCCTTGACGTAACACGGGACCTAAGATCACGAGTGACCCCAAACTAACCCTGTGTCTTGCATATATCAAACATACTGAGAATAACTGAATAAGACATATACTATGCGGAAGTTAAAACAATGGATAACTGAAAGTGGGGAATAACCAACTAGTCTGAATGTATAAAACATACTAAGAGTTTAATAACAACTGAAAGATGAACTTAATGGTTCAAGTTGATTCAATTACTATGTCTGAAAAGCCTCTAACTGAGTTGAGTTGTTGGGACATGCCCTCAGCTAACTCTAACAAAACTTAAAACTACATAAAAATACTAAAGTATAAAGCATTTCTATTGTCCTCGAAGTATGAGGACTCACCACTAAAGTTGCTGATATGCGGACCAAAAATCGATCTAATGCATCAGTATTTGGAATGTACTGAGCATGCAGGATATGGATACTAAGCTGAACAAATATATATAAGTTGAACAAAGCATAACTGAGAAAGAATGTAAATACTGAAACATAACTGAAAAGCTAAGTTGAATACAATAACCAAGTACTAATCATGAAAATAACATGCTCAACTAAATGTTGAAGTATATATTGAAAACCTGTTCAAATGCACTAAGAGTCTGACTGTGGGAGCTACTATTAACCGACATAAAACCACGTGAGCTAAACGTGGATTCTGATGTATATGCCCCATCGAGAGGACCCAATATACCTTGTCAGGGGTACAAAGGAATGACTGAAGTGATCACTAAATCTGATGCCCTACAGAGGGGACTTATAATCCTATGAGGGCACGTAGTTCTGGGACTATGAGGGTACGCTGAACCCTAGTCCACTCGGTGCTAAGTCTAGACTAGCATGCAACTGAATACTGAATATCTCAAAATACTGACATGCGATCTGAGAATGCAACATTTATAAACTGATAATGTAACATTCCAAATCTGGAGAATGATTAACTGTTTAACTGACCTAGCAAGTATAATTCGTGAACTAAGAGAAATTATACAAACTATGGTTCTGAGTTTCATAAAAGGAATTAAGCAAACTTTCCAAGAAACAACTTATTTCGATTAAGGATACTACAACAGCTAAATCACAACAAAATTCTAAGGTTTTAGAAATCCTAGGTCTAAACAAGATATGGAGAATCAAGGAACTGACTAAATTCTAGGGACCTAGTGGATGAAAGGAACCCACTAGTGAAATTCCACATACCTGGTGACGAAATCTATTGAGAAATCCTTCGATTTCGAGGCTGAAACATGAAGCAAACCTTCTTATTGTTCTTGGGAAACTGGCACATTTTTCTTCTCCTTTTTGCTCTAAATTTGGATGATTTTAGGTGAATGAGGATTTTGGGTATCTCTAACTAAGTTATTAGGCTTAAATTGAGTAAAATGACATAGTTTAGGCATCAAACGACATAGTTTAAGTGCCCAACACCTATAGAAAAAAAGACCAAAATAACCCTGACTTAAATCTAATGAGTCTAACCTACTACAGGACTGACGGGCCGTCGTTTGACGTACCAACCGTCGGTTGGGGTCATCGATCAAGCTCTGCCCAATAGGGCTTCACTAAAACAAGCATAACTTTTTACTCGGAGATGGGATTTTAGCAAACTTGGTGGCATTGGAAAGAGGATTCAATTATCTTTCATTTGATAGGTCATGGACCACCTACTTCATTATGTGCTAAATGTTATGACCGTTTGAAGTTGACCCAAGAATAATTTCCCTCTAACTGGCTGCTGACCCTCACATACGGTCCATAGGTCCAACCAAGGACCGTCTTGGTCGACCGTGGGTGGGGTTAGAGACCATAAACATTTGGTTCCCATTGACGAACACCACCTACGGACCATATGTCAAACCACGGACCATCGGTGGCTTCCGTGGTTCTTGAACCAGGTTCTAGAAAGCTGCATTTTTCTATTTTCTCAAATTCGAGGTGTTACAAAATTTGTTCCTTTAAATGGAGAAGATTTTTCAAGATTACCTGTAGATTGCACCTGAATCCATGTAAAGGTTATTTTCCTTGTGATTGCTAATCATTATTGAAGCAAGTCCCTAGGAACTTCTTCTGGTTGTTGTGATTGAGAGGAGTAATTCCAACTGTGAAAACAATAGTGTTGTATGATTGTTCCTTCCACAAATAATGCATGGGTTAGATTTAGGACTTTTTTTGCTGATTTCCTCTATATTGAGTTGTATTATATTGTTTGTGATTGTATGACTGTCCTCATCTTCCCCTTTGTTGTCCTCATCCACGATAATAATTATGACGCCTTCGTCCTTATGAATTTTTAGTCACGAAACCCATGGCTGGATCAATCAAAGTTGATGCTTCATGTTCATCTCCATATTCTCTCAATTCGATTCCCCTAACACCATTAAAAATTGATTAAATGTGGGATAAAGAGCCTTACTTAGCATAACAGCTCGAAGGGTCTTATATTTGCTTCGAAAACCTCTGGCAAATTAATAACTTTGTTACCTTCATCTAAAGGTTTGTGTATAGCCATGAGGTATCACAAATTCTTTTAAATTCCTTTATGTATTCATCAATGGATTTTGTTCCTAGCTTCATGCTCTGAAGTTGTTACTTCAATTGAAACTCGTTATCCTTGCTTTGTTGTAGATAAGTATCTTCAAGACAAGGCCATATTTGTTTTGTTGTAGTACATTTTATGATGAGGAACATTGACTCTTCTGCCATTGTACCAGTAAGCCAACTCCGAACTAAAACGCCATGTTCCTCCCAAGCAGTGAACAGGGGGTTAGGACTTGGTTCAGCTTTCTCATCTAATATGTTAGCGGATGGAGGTTCTACTTCGATAATTTCATCAATCTTCAAAACTTACATTAATTGAAGGACTTGAGTCCTCCGAACTAAATAATTTGACGGGTTCAACTTAATAGAATAAATCCCTATAAGTTGATGAAGTGAAGATGGTGAAAGGTTTAATGTAACACTTTGCAATTCGGGAAAGATACGATGGGTTGAGTAGGCAGGTCCTTAGGCCTTAGACCAACTGTAAACCCTCCACGGTTGCCTAAATGGTCCATTTAGGGGAAGTGGGTTGGCAGTTTAAGGAAACCCTAAAGCTGGCCCATCTATACGGCTCCCTTCACGGACCATCAAGCTTTAAATAGCCCGTGAAGGCTTCCATATAAGTCACCAGTCAACTTTTTAAGTCAGGACTATTTTAGTCTTTCCCTATGAGTTTAATACATAAGCTATGTCGTTTTAATCCCTATTTAAGCCCTATATAAGTGATTTAAGTCCTAAAACTATTCATTCTATATTATTCTCCTTCATAAATCCCTCCAAGTTCATCCCCAAAGTTCTCTCTAAATTTAAGGAAGAAGAAGCTAGGATTTCACTTCAAGTTCTCTAATTCACCATAGCTATTGGAACTCGATCACTAAGGTATGTTAGTATTCACCTATGGAGTCCTTTCCTCCATAGAGGTCCCAAGATCTTCCAATTTTACAAGTTCAACTTTCAATTCAAAGTTAGGATTTTATTCAAGGTTCTTCTCAATGTTGATTCAATTGATTGTTTTCTATCTTTTAATGCATGAATTGAAGTAATTACATGTGTTTAGTTGAATTCATGAGAACCCATGCATGATCCATGATTATTATTTTTTTACTTTGAATACATGACAAAGCTTATGAACTATGAACTATGATTTATGGAAATTATGCATGTTTTATGAAAGTAATGTTCATGACTAAAGTAAGCTGATAGATGAAGGTATTAATTATATGTTCTATGAAGTTTGGCCACATGACAATGCGACTTTATATTATTATTATTTTTAATTAATATTTTTTTAGGCCATGCGAATTAGAACAATACAATATAGTAGGGCAAATGCAATTAGTAAGCCAAATGCAATATGATAGGCAAACAATTTCAGCAGGCAATGCAACTTCAGTAGGCCGAATACAATTAGTAGGCAATGCGATTTGTAGGTCAAATGCAATATAGTAGACCATATGCAATTAGTAGGCAATACAAATTCAGTAGCCAATGCAAATTGAGTAGGCAAACGATTTCAGGGGGCCCAATTGGACAAGTAAAAAGGATCAGAAGAATATTGAATATTGAAGAGATTGTTTGTAGTTTCAACTTTTATATTAGGCATCATTCTCTAGGAAACATTTTCTTACCTAACATCACCTTAGATATAAATATATTAGCTAGACCTGTTTCACGTTTGCCTTAAATTTCAAGCTACCCACCGCCAACCAGATAACATTCAATAATGTTTCTTGTTGCTTTCTGTTTCTACTTAAAGGGTAGCCTTTTCACTTATTCCCATACTCACTCATCTTTCTAGATCTTTAAGACAGAAGAATGGCTCAAGCAACACCTAATCACACACAAACTGTTTCTGGTTGGGCAGCTCATGATTCTTCTGGAAAAATCACACCTTTTAACTTCAAGAGAAGGTACATAATATTCACTAGCTTTGTTGCATATAGGTCCAAAACAAATTATGCTAATCTATTTTCTTGTTTACTTTTATATTTGGTAGAGAAAATGGTGAGAATGATGTGACCATTGAGATCTTGTATTGTGGAATGTGTCATACGGATATTCATCATGTCAAGGATGACTGGGGCATTACTAAGTACCCTGTTGTGCCTGGGTACGTACCTATCTATCTTTATGTCTTTATGCATGTTACAAAGGGAAAATGAGGCATCAATTTTCCTAGATTTTACATGTTGTGTATATGATTTTATCTTCTTCTTTATTTTTCATGAGATATGTGTGATCTAAACTGGTGTGTTACTAGAGCCAACATCATAACAAAAGCAACATTTAGTAGTAATAAATATGCACATTAATAAAGGATACTAAAATCTTTACCACTATTAGTTAATTGTCATTAAATTCAATATCGCTTCTGACTTTAGCGGCATTTACAAAGAGCACTAAAATGTAATTGTTACTAGTAATAAGTCTCTAAGAACCATACTTAGTGGCAATTAAGCTATCGTCGTTAAAGATCACTTTAGGTGTAGTGCAATGGTCTTTTGAAAACAATTTCTCTAGCTTTCACGAGATAGATATAAGGTCTCACATATACTCAATCCTCCTAAGATCCCATATATGAAATTACACTGAGTATGTTATTGTTATTGTATAATCTTTAGCCTATATCATCATAGATAATGTTATGAGCACAGAGGATATCATGCAAAATTTTATATAAATTAAACAATTAGAACATTGAGATGAGATATGAAGGAGCCTAATTCGAGAAATATTAAATTTCTCTCCTTGCATGTGACTTTATATTATATTATGGATTCGAGTAGTGTAATCACCTGTTATTAATGCTTGGATCAAAGATAAGTTATCTATATCACAATACTTTTGTGGAATGTGATTCTTCCCTAGACCCTAGGTGAACGCGGAATATTTTGTCTCCATTAACCTGATAGCTCTTTTTTTTTTTTTGTGTTAGGCATGAAATTACTGGGATTATAACAAAGGTGGGAAGCAATGTGAGTAAATTCAAGATGGGAGACAGAGTAGGGGTAGGTTGCTTGGCAGCAACATGTTTGAAATGTGAGTATTGTGAGGGGTCTCAAGAGAACTACTGTGACCAAGTGGAATTCACTTACAATGGCATCTTTTGGGATGGTAGCATAACTTATGGTGGCTACTCAAAAATGCTTGTTGCTGATCATAGGTACTACTAACATTCTCTTTTTCCTTTTTTATCTATTATTTCCTTTGTTCCGATTTATGAATGTTCGTTGGTTTGCCACAGTCTAAGAATGAAAAAATGACTTTTGAAACTTATGATATAAAACAAGTCATAAATGTTTGTCTGACCATCGAACACTCACCAATAAGGAGAAAGTTTAGATAGTCAAACAACAAAGTGTTATTTTTATTTATTTTTGGAACTAACTAGTAAAGAATGTGTCACGTGAAACAAAGGAAGTTTAAAAATTAAATACTCAATAATTATATCTTTTTTTTCCCCTCATACTTTATTGGTAGTTGGTACACTTGTTACTAGTATTTTTTTCTGAAAAAATAAGATGCAGATTTTGTACACATATTTTGAAAGATCTTTAACTTAATGTCTTTAAAATATTACCAAGAATATTCCAAACCCGTGAACGTTGTATATAAAGTTAAAGGTTCCCTGAAAGTATATATAAATATTAGATCATGTGCATCTATTAAAAAAATTAGTAATGAGTGTACCAATAGTATTCCAAACTCACACAACCCCTGTGTAAATTTAAAGATTCCCTAAAAATATATGAATATTAAATTTGCATCTACTAAAAAAAACAGTATTTTTGGAATGTTACAATGCAATAAACATTTTCAACAAAAGAGTGTCTTTTGTATTGAAACAGTACATTCATATTTGCTTTTTCTTTAATAAAAACCTCTAAAATTTGGGCGAGGAGAAGCAAGACAAGAAAAAAATAATACACTCATATCTTCAGGGTGGGTACATTTTATGTATTAACGAGAGATATCGGGTTTGAGTGCGTCATGGTACTCAGCCATCTTTTGTTAGGGAGTGATTTACCCTCTCAATACGGAACTTTTCGTGCAAATTCAAATGTAGGTACCTTACATTGAAAAGAAAATAGAGAAAAAAAAAACCTCAAATTTTCTAAATATCTACTCTTTTTTTTTTTTGTTAACATGAAGGTACGTGGTACGTATACCAGATAACATGGCAATGGACAGAGCAGCACCATTATTATGTGCAGGAATAACAGTTTTTACTCCTTTGAAAGACAATAATTTGGTGGATACAAAAGGTAAAAAAATAGGAATAATAGGTCTTGGTGGACTTGGACATGTAGCTGTCAAATTTGGAAAAGCATTTGGACATCATGTGACTGTCATTAGCACCTCTCCAATCAAAGAACAAGAAGCCAAAGACAACTTAGGTGCTGATGATTTTATAATAAGCACTAATCCCAAACAAATGCTGGTTTGTGCTCATCGATCACCTTCCTAATACCATATCTTTTCCATTTCAATAGTTAATTTACTCCCTCCGTTTCAAAGATAATGATATGCTTTCCTTTTTAGTGTGTTTCAAAAAGAATGACCTCGTTTCTTTTTTTGGTAACATTTTAATTTGGCAGAATACATAAACATGACCCTTAACTTGGTGTTAGCTGACAAGTATGACCTTTAACTTTGGTTGTGCACAAGTAGACACTTAAACTTATATAAAATTGAACCAATAGACATTCGTCCTACATGCCACCCTACATGGCAATTTTATGTCTTACGTGTATTATGTCATGTAGGACACGCGTGTCTATTTGTTCAATTTTATACAATTCTAAGTATCTACTTGTGCACACTCAAAGTTGGAGGACATATATAGTTTTCCGCTGAAGCCAAGGTAACGGTCCTGTTTATCAATTATACCTTTTAATTTCAACTTTCCACGTGACATGTTTCAGGCCACAAGATTAAAGAAAATTTTTGTATATTTAATATAACTTTAATTCAGGACTACAAGATTGAAAAGTCTTCTTTATTCTCTTAAATTCCGTGTCAAGTCAAACTAGGTCATTCTTTTTTAAATTGAGTGAGTAATAATTTCCATAGTATAAAAGAATATTTTTGCATTTTAATTTCAGGAAAAGAAAAGAACCCTAGACTTTATTTTGGATACAGTGTCAGCCAAACACTCACTTGGGAGTTACTTAGAGCTCTTAAAAGTGAATGGAACTCTAGTGATTGTTGGAGCACCAGATAAGCCAATTGATTTGCCCGCTTTCCCTATGATATTTGGAAAAAGAACAGTGAAAGGAAGCATGATAGGAAGTATAGAAGAGACACAAGAAATGATGGACTTATGTGGAAAACATAACATATTGAGTGATATAGAGATTATCACTACTGATCAAATTAATGAAGGACTTGAAAGGCTTGCTAAAAATGATGTTAAGTACCGCTTTGTCATTGACATTGCTGGTCCATCTTCTCATCTTTAAAATTTATTTATTTATTTTTGTTTGTGTAATTTACTTTTCATTTCATTTCAATAACCTGAATTTGTATTTCTTAATATTATGATGTTGTTTATTTACACTTTGTTTGGGTGGTTGTTACGTATATTATATTATATAGTGTTGTACTGTATTGTATTATTTTAATAAATACAATGTTTGAATAGATTGTATTGTTCTGCATCGTTACATTTCATTTAATTCCAATTCCCTGAACTTGTATTTCTTAATATTATGATGTTGCTTATTTATTTACCGAAATAATATATATATATATATATATATNCCACTTGGGTTGTAGTAATTTGAAGATATTAAATCTTTCCATAATTTATAGTCTCAATATAATATATATTTTTCTTTTCAATTCTTCCGAAACTTAAAGTTTCTTTTGAGACTTACTACAATCTCAATATTATGAAAAATTTCATTCCTCCGGATAGTAACAAATTAGCCCTTTCGAAACTCTCAATTAATTTTGTGTACTACCACAAATTTCACAACGCCATTCTTATAGTGACCATCTCCTTCAAGGAGAAAATTATTATTATTGTCATGGTTAAAATTATCACATGCAAGACTTATTTCTTGACAACCAATGACAAATTTGTGTTGTCACACAACAATATTTATTTTGGTCATGGCCACAACCTTTATAGGAAAGAATTATTTCTTTCTTTTGTCCTTCAATAGTTCATAATTTAACATATCACAATATTTGTGTAGTACTTAAAGTATATGACTAAATGACCATTTATGTCAAAATATTTATTTTCAATCTCTCAGACCTCCCGTAGAGGTGAGATGTGCCATTTATCCAACAATACATGAACTTGTTCTTATCCATAAGAACACAAGTCACATTTTCTTTAAGAAATGGACCATAACCATTTGAACATGCTCCATAAGTTTTTATTAGAAACTCACTGTCATGCTTTTGCATTTATCAAATTTATGTGACTCACTTCAACATCACTTTAAGAGGTCAAATGTATCAAATGTACTACCACTTTGTATTCCTTTATTTCGATGGAGGATTTACAAAACTTTTCAAATTTGGGTTGCACCAACAACAATGTGCCCAATAACTTCTCAAACCACTTTGATGGATAAAAATTACCTTCACATTTGAAGGAGCATCTTAAGAAACAATGTGTCCATTAACCTTTCATACCACTTTAATGGACAAAAATACCTTCACATTTAATTTGAAGGACCATCTTAAGAACCCATAATGTTCTTCCTTTTAATTACCACAATGATGACCGTTAACATTTTACCACACCCATATGCATATATTCAACCACTTGTCATTTTTCAGACATATTATTCACATAAGAGAATGGAGCAAATTAATTGGGTAAATTTCATGGCTTTCAATCAAAAGTATAAAACTTTCTGTTAGTCATCATCATATCATCACTATAGTGAATTAGGACTTAAACCCAATGTCTTACCCATATAAAGACGCCTTTAATTTGGTCATAAATCAATGGGACTTGAACCCAACTTCTTATTATCATGGTGCACCGAGACTTTAACTCGATGTCTTACCCACTTGGTGCGGTGAAACCTGAATTCACCGTCTTACCCTCAACCAATGTCTTAATAAACCAAATGCATTACCAAAAAATTAATATTGAATACCATAAATATAATCTGAATTTGACTTAAAATTGAAAAAAATGAACAAAACTAATTAATTAGAACAACATGTTGGAACCATATATATAAAAGTCCTAAATTAAAATAAATTAAAACATTTTAATAGTCCCAGTTAATATTGTTATGAAGATTATCATAATTTACTAACCATTTTAAAATAACCACAAAACAAGCTTTGTGAGTACAAATAATATATAGGATATGAAGTATACCTTGCAACAAAGAATTACTAGGATAATTCATAAAAATCAAGAAATACCTACCATTGATTCTTGACGGAGAATGAGCAACTCGTGCTGATAACGTGTTGTAAAACTAAAGAAAAATAAGACAAGAAATATAGAAGATGAAAGCAATAGAAATAGGGAGACAAGAGATGAGAGCTTTTCTTATTATTCCAAGTCTTCAAGTGTATACAATATGAACCCTTATGCTTCTATGTATAGTGTAACATAGAGACATACAAAAGGTTAGTCATAAACATGAAATTAACATGAATATAATGGGAAGGTTATGGAAGTGAAAGGTTACAAGAAAAATGGTTATAAAGGTGGAGGTTATGGAAGTTATGGTTATCTTCATAATGGATGAAAGTAATGGAATAACTTCTTGATGTAGTGGACATCCACAATATATTATTTTATAACAATATTCCAAGTCTTCAAGTGTATACAGTATGAACCATTATGCCTCTATTTATAGAGTAACATAGAGGCATACAAAAGGTTAGTAATAAACATGACATTAACATGAATACAATAGAGGTTATGATTATCTTCATAATGGAGGAAAGTAACGGAGTAACTTCTTGATGTAGTGGACATCCACAATATATATATATATATATATATATATATATATATACACACAAACACACTCCATCTTTTTAATAATACTTGTCCATTACTGACGACTTTGCATACTTCTTAAGAAATTATAAATATAAGGGTAATTTTACTATATCGCTCTTTAAATATACTAAATATAATATTTTGAAAAATGTAATAACGAAATGACTATATAATTAATGGTAAAGATAAATTAAACAATAAGTGTAAATTTATCCATTGATTTCATAAAGTGGATAAGTATTGTTGGACATCTCAAAATAGTATATATATTGGACAACTATTGTTGAACGGAGGAAATATATATATATATGTGTGAGTGTGTGTGTGTATATGCATGATTTGAGTTTAAAACAATGTTTCTGCTTAGTGCCTATGAACAACTTTAAAATCAGAATGTCCCTATACGAACCAAACCCCCCACCTCTCTATTCCACTTACATGCCCTACAATAAATAAAGAAAAGACAATAAAAGGGAAGTTGATGAAATCACGTGAAGTTATTGATGTTTTGTAAAAGCCCAACTACCTACCATATCTACTTGAATTACTATGATATATATAAGGCAAGACAATTAATGTACATATTGATTGTGAAAGCAACTGCCTTCATTTCAATCTATCCCTTTTTCTTTTTTTTTTTGGTAATGGGGTTAGGCTTGGCCCTTTAATCAATTAATTCAAAAAGTTACAATTGTTACCCGGAATATTTGGACCATATCCCTAATCAATAGATTACATCATAAAAGCTTCACAAAAAAGAGTAGAGAAGAGTAGTCTATTCAATCTCCTTCTCTGTGAAAACAAATATAAAAAAGTCGTAAAATATCCTTGAATTATTGAAAATAGTATAAAATTATCTTATGTCGTACTCTTCATCTATTGGCTCCCAAATACCACTCTCATCCATTTTTGGGTAATATTGACCACTTTTATAACAGATGATTATTTAATTAATTTCTAGAAAAAAATTAAATACATGACGACTATCTATTGGTTATATTTTAAACTACTTAAATTAATTAGCAAACCCACTCATTTCTAATTATACCCAATCCAAATTAACTACACCCGCCCCAAATTAACATAACCCAACCGATTAAAATAAATAAACCCTCCTTTAACAATGGAACTGCTTCGCGTAGTGGTGTAGACAGTGAAGTTTTATTGACAAATCCATACTAAATTTGGATTAAATCTTAAATTCATGATACGTTGACCAAGTCAAATTATTGGTTAATAAAGTCGGATTAATATTTATGTCAGAATTATATGGCTTAAATCAAGTCCAAATAACATTTGCGCCAGTCCATTAAATTGACAAGATGAGCCCAACTCATATTCTTCAGGCCTAGGGGTCAAAATTGCTTGGACCAAAATACCCCTAAAGCCCTAGCTCAAGCCTATATAAAGAGGTCTTCATAAGACCAAAAGAGAGATATACACACATACATACACACATAAATACATAGTTGCTCTTCACTGGTGATCTGAAAGTCTTCCGCATACAAAGAAGTCTTCGCTCCAAGTATTGAGCCGCAAGTATTCCGCCAAATCAAGAACATCGGTGGAGAGAAGAATCAGGGGATTACATATCTTTTTAAGAGATTTTATAAAGATTGTAACCTTCGCATTAATTCAAATACAAATATTATTGTTTGCTTGCTATTTTTCTTTTCCTGTTTACTGTATTTCAGGATTGAAACTTTAGACGCTTACAGTAGGTATTTATAATACGAAAAATGGTCAAATATACCCTTGTACTTTCAAATATGATTTAAATATACCCTTTGTTATACTATTGGATCATATATATATGCCCCTACCATTATACTATGGAACCGTTATTTTGGATGGAATGCCACATGGCTACATAGAATCTTAAAAACTCATCCCCATTTTTTGACCCGCTTCACTTGCTCTTTTATCTGTTACCCGATCCAAAGCTCAACCCCATCAAAAAAATCCCTACGAATACAGCCTTATTTCATAACTCCATTCAACATAAGTTGAAGCTCTGTATTACAACTTTCATTTACTCCAACAGCATCAGACTCCATTCAAGCAATATCCATAGGAACATCAACTTCTCCATTTCCACCACCATCAGACTCCATTCAAGTAACAAAATAATTTTTAAAACTTCCCTCAAAATAAAATACACTCCCAACAATAAAATAAACTAACTAGAAAATAGCTGCAACCACCCTTACAAGTCATTAAAATCTCACTTTTAATTAACTTCTCTTTCTAAATTAATGTTAGAGCAGAAATAGAAAGAGAAAGGAAATTGGGGGTTGACGAAGTCTTTTGGTATTGATGAAAAGACTGAAAATTAAACACACCCACAAAGTATATTGAACTAAAAGCATTGTCTATACTCTGTCTCATGACCCCGAAAGTAAAATAAAAACTAGCACCCTGTAATTATTTCTTTGGAATTTTTGAGAGTGACAGTAAAAAATTTCTTGCTATTTTTCAATGGGAATTAAAAATGAGATTCGTGTCTTGATTGATCCAAGTGAATTTCTAAATTTTTCAATTTACATATTGTTGGAACCTCAAACATTTTTGTGAAGAAGCCGAAAAATTCGTGGGTGAAAAAGAGGTCATAGGCACCAGATCAGAATTTGAAGACTCTTAGTGGTAGCAACAACCATGGCTGGTGAAGAGGTCATCCCCTCCAAGTTTTGCTTATTACGGAGCTTCAGTTTATGTAATGGGGTTGGACTTTGAGTTGGGTATCAGATAAAAGAGCAAGTGAAGCGGGTCAAAATATTGGGGATGAGTCTTTTAAATGTTGTACAGCCACGTGACATTCCGTCCAAATAAGGATATATATGCTCCATAGTATAACGGTAGGGGTATATATGATACAATAGTATAAAAAAGGGTATATATTAAAACTATTTTTAAAGGTACAGGGGCATATTTGACCCTTTGTCGTATATAATATGACATGTAACAAAACCAAATAACTAAAAACAAAACCCTAAGTACAATTAGCGAAATCATTTTTCATAATCATGGTAAAGAAAAATACAAGGAAAAGGGTCATATTTGCCCTTGTACTCTTAGAAAAGGGTTATATTTACCCCTGGTCATATTTTCTGATATATTTGTCTTTACCATTCAACTTTGGATACATATTTGCCTTTGAGCTGCTAAGAGGGTGTTTAGATTGACTTAAAAGTTGGTCAAAATATACTTTTAAGTCAGTTTTTGACTTCTGAAAGCGTTTGACAAATATAAAAATTAACTTAGATAAGTCAAAAATGACTTAAAATAAGTTAGGAAGTGTTTGTCAAAGTCAAAAATGACTTAAAATAAGTCAAAAATCAAAAGTAGGTCTCGCCCTACTTTTTTTGTTTTACTTAAAAGTCATTTCAGTTTGACTTTTTTTATTTTTGACTTAAAAACTACTTTTTTTTCAATTCTCATGTCCCTACTTTTTATTATCCTACGTGACGCTTACATGCATATAGTTTTATCTTAATTAAAAAATTATTCTCTAATTAAATATTCTACTTGACTCAATTTTTAAATCGACCCAAATGTTAAGGCCCAATAAACCCAATTTCTACCCTTTACCCTCATCATTTTAGCCATCAGGAAATATTCATTGAGAGAACCATCTGCTCTCTAATGCGACGAAAATTGAATGAAATTATGTGACTTTGTTTTCTTTATTGTTGGTTATTCCTCTCAAATAAAGCAACTACTAGTTATATCTTTGTTTTCTTTATTGTTCATCTTTTTAGTGTTTTATGGGTTCAACTAATTGCAATTACATTTCATATAGTTAATTATCGGAAAATGTAACAAGCACCAGAAAGATGTATAACCAAACTGTGTTTCTGAAGAGCAAGAACATTTCAAAAGTATCTTCAAAACATTCAAAAATTCCTACTTGAGTGTGTGAGGATATTACTTATGCACTGCACGAAGAGTAGCAACTTCAAATTGTTGGCTAGAAAAATTGAGTTCAACAGAGCTTTGATTGATGAAGAAGAGGGGATATGAGCATCTGTTTTAGTTAGGTTAAAAAGTTTTGTGAATGATGGACTGGGTTAAAAGATTTGGGGATTTTTACGGGTGAGGCTTTTGGGTGGAGCAGGTGGGTTTGGTCTTTTTAATTATTTTAATTAATTTTTAGGGTAGTCAAATTGGATAGTGACACNACAATTCAACTTTGGATACATATTTTCCTTTGGGCTGCTAAGAGGGTGTTTAGATTGATTTAAAACTTGGTCAAATCTACTTTTAGGTCAGTTTTTGACTTCTGAAATCGTTTGACAAATATAAAAATTAACTTAGATAAGTAAAAAATGACTTAAAATAAGTTAGGAAGTGTTTGTCAAAGTAAAAAATGACTTAAAATAAGTCAAAAATCAAAAGTAGGTCTCGCCCTACTTTTTTATTTTACTTAAAAGTCATTTCAGTTTGACTTTTTATTTTTGACTTAAAAACTATTTTTGTTTTAATTCTCATGTCCCTACTTTTTATTATCCTACGTTACGCTTACTTGCATATAGTTTTATCTTAATTAAAAAGTTATTCTCTAATTAAATACTCTACTTGACTCAATTTTTAAACCGACCCAATTGTTAAGGCCCAATAAACCCAATTTCTACCCTTTACCCTCGTCATTTTAGCCTTCAGGAAATATTCATTGAGAGAACTCTCTAATGCAAGGAAAATTGAATGCAATTATGTGACTTTGTTTTCTTTATTGTTGGTTATTCCTCTCAAATAAAGCAACTACTAGTTATATCTTTGTTTTCTTTATTGTTCATCTTTTTAGTTTTTTATGGCTTCAACTAATTGCAGTTACATTTCATCTAGTTAATTATCGGAAAAATGTAACAAGCACCAGAAAGATGTATAACCAAACTGTGTTTCTGAAAAGCAAGAACATTTCAAAAGTTATTTGGAAAAGGATCTAAAATACCACTCAATTATGCGAATTGGTTCAAAATTACCCTTATTCTACCTTTCGAGCCTAAAATGCCGTCAACGTCAATCTTTTGACTCTATTTTGCCCTCATCTTTAATGGACTAAATCATAACCTCAATTAACAAATTCATTAATGATATGTCACTATCCTATTTGCTACCCTAACAATTAATTAAAATAATTAAAAAATCAAACTCACCCGGTCCACCCAAAAACCCCACCCGTAAGAATCTTAAATCTTTTAACCTAACCCATCATTCCCAAAACCTACCTTTTAATCTAACTAAAACATACGCTCATCTCCTTTCTTCTTCATCGATCAAAGCTCTGTTGAACTCAATCTTTCCGGCCAACAATTTGAAGTTGCTACTCTTGGTGCAGTGCATGAGCTAAAGATCCTAAAATATACTAGTGAAAATTCAAATTATAAAATAACTCCTCAGACATCCTCGATTGTCCTACCTGCAAAATTGTACAAACAACATCAATACCATTAAGCAAGAAAAACAGTAAGCATCAATAAGCAAAAAATGAACACAATATAAATTAAAATTGAAAGCATAGTTATAGATGGACAAATTCCAGATACATGATCTCAATTCACAAGCCACAATATTGATAAATCTTTTTAGAAATTCAGAAACAACAACTACTAATGTTCAATCTCAAAAAGCCAGCCATTCACATGCCATTGTGGAGCGTTGTTTTTTAAGACCAGTGATTTTCCCTTCCTATCATCTTCCTCATTAGTTGATCCTCCAGCAATATCAGAAAATTACTCACTACTAAACTCGGTGGAATGATCAAGTGACTTTGAGAAAGAGATGCTGTGGAACGAATCCTCAAGGGGCCTTGAGAGTTGACCAGGCACACAGCCACCGACTTCAAGATATGAGTCAGCCATTAATTCCTCAACAAAATCTCTTTTCCTATCTTGGGGTAAGCATTGAACATATTGGTTCCAAATACATTGTACTCTAGGAACTTCACCAAACGAGTTATCTAAAGCATCTTCAAAACTTTCAAAAATTCCTACTTGAGTGTGTGAGGATATTACTTATGCACTACACGAAGAGTAGCAACTTCAAATTGTTGGCTAGAAAAATTGAGTTCAACAGAGCTTTGATCGATGAAGAAGAGAGGATATGAGCATCTGTTTTAGTTAGGTTAAAAAGTTTTGTGGATGATGGACTGGGTTAAAAGATTTGGGGATTTTTACGGGTGAGGCTTTTGGGTGGAGCAGGTGGGTTTGGTCTTTTTAATTATTTTAATTAATTTTTAGGGTAGTCAAATTGGATAGTGACACGTCATTAATGAATTTTTTAATTGAGGTTATTATTTAGTTCGTTAAAGATGAGGGTAAAATAGAGCCGAAAAGTTGACGTCAAGGACATTTTAGGTCCGAAAGGTAGAAGAAGGGTAATTTTGTACCAATTCACTTGGTTGAGGAGTATTTTAGGCCCTATTCTATTTTTCAGCACACATGTTAGTAATTACCAAAGAATCCATTTTGACCGTGAAATTGCTAATTTCCTTTTCCACACACAAATTAGCACCAAATCTAGCAGTAGTAGCTTCTGTTTGGTTACCGTTGGTGCATTACGTTGCCTCAGAGAAAGCCATCACAAAGTCACCTTGTAGGTCATTTCTTTAGTTTGCAATATTTTTGACATTTAGAGTTTTTCTATAGTGATTCCAAGTCATTTTATGACTTGTTGAGAATGATAGTTCGATCACTTGGTCATTCGTTTATTTTTTATGTTAGTTTTTGTATTTTGAAGCTTTTAAAACATGATCAAAACTTCAAGTAAACGACCTTAGAATGCAATTTTGATGGTTCTATTAGCAGGAGAACATTGAGTTTGATCTAGATGAAAAATTGGGTTAGGTCTCGAGGCTTTCAGACTAATTTTGAGCAACCTTGTGGTTTATAACTGAAATGGAGCTTGAGTGTGGAACCCACTTTTCATCGAGCAACCTCCGTTGAAAATTTCTACAATTCCATTGTGTCCAAAATATCGTCTCTGATTGGGTAGCATAATCGGTTTGTATTGGCAGGACCTGAGCTAATTTTGAAGGTCCGACGGGGACTTGGGATTATTATCCCAAAAGCTGAAGCACAAGCTACTAGGGCAGCCGATCCTGCTAAGCCTAGGCTCACTCCTACATGCAGCAGGCCGCTCTTACGAAGCTGGTCACATCAACGTCCTTTACTCCTACGTGCCTTGGTCGCACATATGAGGCCTTGGACGCTCCTATGGAGCTAGTCATCTCATTGAACTTCACACCATCAGCCCATTTTTTGCTTCAATGATGTCGCACTTGCTACATCGGGGTCACTAGAGCGACATTTAAAGTGACTAAATCACTGAAGTTCCCTTTTCATTTCATTCTCATGTTGGGACATAGAAAGCTTTATTTCTAGAAAATTCTTGAGGAAATTGTTGCTTAATTGAGCTGGGAGTGGTGTTGGAACCTTGTTGGGCTCATTGATTGTATGTTTAAAACCAATAAGTTTCCTTCGAGTCCCTTCTTAAGTCCATAATTTTAGAGTTCTTGATCATTTGATGAATGACCTATTTCAACCTGGTGTACAACTTGGATTGTGCCCATTTTTCGGATATGTGTTCCTTGAGCTGAACGAAACCTAGATGGAGTAAATTTTGGAATTTCTTTTTCTGGTCCGACAATGCAATTTTCAGCTCATTTTTAATTCTGTCCTTAGTTATTTCAAATTAGATTTTGAGGCACGTAAGATTAGCTTTGAGATAGGCTATGTCTTACCTATCTTTTATTGAGCTTGTGCTTAGTATTTACATGATGTTTAGCTAGTTTTGAGAGGGTTCTTACTTCTTAGCTTGCTTCATTTTTAATACTGCCTTAGTCTTTCTTTTGACCTATTTCGTGGTATGTAAGCATGTCTACCGTGTGTTCCATTATTTTATCATTCCATATTGTATCTTTTTCCATGTGCTTTTGATTATTGTAACTTATCCTTTTGGCCTTAACCTAGGCATAGGCTAGTGATTTCCTTAGAGTTGCTTTATGAAACCATTATGCCTTAGAAATCCTCCGACATCATTTCAAATGGTTCTAGCTCCTTGTAGACAAATGTAGCAGACTTGAGTCTGGTAGTATGAATCCTTAGCTTGATGCCAACTCCGCTCTTATATGACTTTCATCCATAATTTCCTTATGCTACAACCTTGATGTGTTCCAGTTGTAAAATCAGGCCTTCAAGGTTATATCAAATTGGGTCATGGGTTTCGAGATGGACTACGTCTATTGTGACCCTAAAATAGATTTTGTTCTATGGTTTATTCTCACACAACAATGGACATGCCATTATAAATTCATGCAAAGCCTACCAACTGTGGTTCGAGGTTTGTGCACTTTTCTACAAGCCATGATATGAGGTCCGTGCACATTTCTTCTACCCATAGTTCGAGGTCTTTATTTATTTCTACTAGTCACGGTTTGGGGTCTATAGGCATTATTATTAGTTGCAGTTCAAGGCCCACACACATTTTTACTAGCCACGATTTGAGATCCGGACGTACTTTCTACTAGTTGCAATTTGAATCTAGGATCGATCGTTTCAGTTCTGGGTTATACTTAGCTGTAAATAGGGATCTCATTAGCGATTATATGCACTAATTGGGCTTATGGGGGTCCGTTAATGTTATTTACCTTTTCTTTCCACACGAGTATACCTTATGGGCTTATAGGATCTAGTTAGGTTATAGGTAGCTGCTTTACTTTCTCGCTCGATTCCTGCTAGATTATCGAGGCATATAGTTAGACTTTTTGTTATTATTACATTCATATGATCCTTAGCTACCATTTATTTCCTCGTTTCCCATTGTGTCTTCATTTTCCAAGCTTAGTTGGCATATGGTGCCTACTGGTTACTTATTATTTTGGTACTCATGCTATGCTCTACATATATTTTCTTGATGTAGATCCGAGTGTCAGTCGATATCATTGAAATTTGTGTAGTAGTGAGGGCTTTCGAATATAGAGGGTGAGTTGGTGGTGTCTTAGTTTGACCCATCTTTATCTGTGTATAGTTTTGGCTAGTCTTTTGTATCCTAGACAAGTTTGTACTTATTTTGTTATTTTGTAACTCGTACTCTTTTAGTGGCTTTATACCATCGTCCACCAAATTATCAGATTGGATCTTATTGTTTTATATATATTTATGTCATTCCCCATTTCTGCTCTTATTTCATGTGATGTTATTTATCTTTATGTTGTTTTAAGGTTCCACCTAATATGCTCGTTACTTATTGTTTTGGGATATAGGTTGACTTATCTACTGGTGGGTTATGGTAGGTGCCATCAAGACTCGAGTTTTCGGATCGTGAAAAAGTTTGTATCAAATTCAAGTTCACCAGTGTCATTGGTACAAAGTTTAATTTCTAGTAAAGTCATGTCGATCGGTGTGGAGATGATGTATCCTATCTTCAGGAGGCTATATGACATATTTTAGGAAGAATCTTTCTTATTTCACTATTTCACATGATGAGTTGCATACATGGTGTAGCGCCCAGAGGTGACATTCCCGACCAGTTGATAGAGTCCCAGCTAGGGGCAAAGGGTGACTCTGAGGTCATCTGCGAGCTGTAACACCATGTCAAGAGTGAGTCAAAGATGGGAAGTTTGATCAAGTTGTGGAGCCTCAACTAGCTCTTATTATTCAGCACTTGATGGGGTTGACCAACCCAACCACCACCCGGGCCAGCTATGGCACCAGAATTAAAAGTAGTTATTTCCCAATTATTAGTTCTGCTAGTGGAAATACAGAAGGCCCCAGCTCTAGCCATGTTACCATCATATGCTTTGTCGACAATAGTGGCTCACTAGGTTGAGGTACCACCAACACCGTCGTCGCTCAACCAGTTATTGCACAAAGAGCGATGTTGTTTAAAGAGCAGAAGATGCTTAGAGTGTCTTTTAGATGGACTCCTTTGAGGTTTTATGGGTTGTAAGAGAGGATGCCCAAAGGTTCTAGCGACTTATAGAGAGAGATTGTATACTTTGGGGTTAGTAGAATTAAGAGGAGCATACTTTACTGCATATCAACTTGACGAACTAGACAAACAGTGGTGGCATTCATATTTGGAGTGTCGACTAGCTGGGTTACCTCCCGTGTCTTGGACCAAGTATTCAGAAGCATTTTTCGCCAAGTTTAAACCAAGGAGCATTGGAGATCAACTCTGGGATTAGTTTTCTAGGTTGGAGTAGGGCTCCGTGATCGTGTCAGAGTATGAGGCTAGATTAAATGAGCCCTTTAGGAATGCTACCATGATTCTACCCACAGAGTAGGAGAGGGTTCATTCTTCATTGCTTTATTTGTGCTTGAAGTTCTAGTGTGGATCAAAAGTCTATTGCTTCCACGAGCAGATCTTTCTTGGATCGATGTTGTTGATCACACCCATGTTATGGGGAAGCTCCGTTGCGAGGCCCAAGTGGGTAGTGATAAGAGGGCTCGTCACCAGGATAGCTATAGTGGTTCCTGTCTAGGGGCAGAGACTCTTATGAAAGACCCCGCTAGTGCTACCAACATCAGGGCCACTCTAGTCTAGTTGTTCAAGAAGCACTCTAGACCTTAGAGGATGGGTAGTACAATTGGGGTTATTTTGATTCATGTCTGAGTCAAGAGGCTTGCATTCGGGTTCTTCAGGTTATAGTGGTCGATTTTATCATAGCCTTGCATATCAGGGTTGTTATGATTTTGGTAAGCTTGACCACTGGTCTAGAGAGTGTCCCAGCGAGAGATGATTACAACTATTCCACCAATAACTTAACCAATTTTAGCGGTAGCACCTTTGGCTAAGAGTGGTGCTCGGGGTAGGGATCATAGGGATGGTCACCAGGGGGCTTGAAGAGGATCTCATGAAGGATAATAAGGGTTAGATTACATGCTTAGTCAAAAGGCAAATAGGGACACATATATGCAACTTAAGCGAGAGCGGAGACTAAGGCATCAAACGGTGTCATCACAAGTACGATTCTTATATGCCATTAGCCCACCTAAAAATTATTTGACTTGGGTTCTACATACTCGTTTGCCTGTGTTTATTATATATCCTCATTGAGTTTGTGTTATAGGATTCTTTTAACACCGTTACATGTTTTGACCCACGAAGGCGAGTCTTTAGTAGTGGATCAGGTCTACAGATCATGTTTGATGACTATCCAGGGGTGTGACACTCGGACTAACCATATTGTGTTGGATATGCTTGATTTTGATGTTATTTTGAATTCATTAATTTTCATAACCCACAATGTTTTCAGCGAAACCTAAAAAAAATCTATCAAGAATAACTCTCATTCGCAAAACCCTCACCTAAAGAACTCAAAAAATTACTCCATTATAAATTAACTCAACAAATACTCAAGAACGAATTCATGGATACAAATTTACATGATTGGCATGAGGGAGAACAAACCCAACACTATGAAATCTTACGTACCATGAAAGAACTAAGTTCTTTGGCGAAAATCCTCAAACTCGAATGAACGCTTGAACTTTCTTCTTTCACTCTTCTTGAACTCTTATAAAACACCTTAAGCGTGTAACAAGATTTCTAAAACTGACTCCAATCAGTGTAGACCCCTAAAATATTAACAAAAATGAGCTAGGCTAGTGGGGGTAAGGAAAAGACAAAAATACCCCTCCTTAAAACGGATGAATTGCCTTATCTAGACAGACTGCACTCAAATGGGCATATCTCCTTTATCTGAACTTAAAATTTAGCAAACTCGACGGCATTGGAAAGAACTCAACGACCTTCGATTTGATACCTCATGGGCCACCTAACACATCATGTGCTGAAAGTTATGGTCATTGGAAATTGACCCAAAACTCATAATTTGAAGATTCACTTGTACCAATTTCAATTTAGCTCTTTCTAAATTTAGCTCAATCTAAGACCGAGGTGTTACAATATCTCCCCCTTGGTAACATTCATCCAAAAATGATATCACTCTAAATAGAAATGAGAATGGAAACATCAAACACCCATCTCAAACATCCAACATGCAAATTAACATAACTTAGCATTTCAACTTAAAGAGTACCAGGAAAAGAGTTAATACCTTAGTTTGGAATTTCTCCGAAAGCAAACAGATGTGGGTATTTCTTTTTCATATCCTTCGCAGCCTCCCAAGTAGCTTCCTTAAAAAACTGATTCCTCCGTCGTACCTCGACTGAAGCAACCTCTTTGTTTCTCAACTTACAAACCTGACGATCAAGAATCGGAATAGGTATCTCCTCATAAGATAGGTTGTCCTTAATACCAATATTCGCAGTAGGTAGAATAAGTGAAGGATCACCCATACACTTCTTCAACATAGAAATGTGAAACACTGGATGGACTGTGCGCTGCTAACTCTGGTGGTAGCTCTAACTCATAAGCTACATTGTCAATTCTCTTGGATATCCTGTAAGGACCAATATACCGGGGACTGAGCTTCCCTTCTTATTAACAAATCTCATAACACCATTCATTGGTGAAACCTTCCAGTAAACCCAATCATCCACATCAAATTCTAAGTCTCTTCTCCTAATATCAGTATAGGATTTATGACGACTCTGCATTGTTTTCAACCTTCCTTGAATGATCTTCACCTTCTCCGTGGATTTATGAACCAAGTATGGTCTTATCAACTCATCTTCACCAACCTCAAACCATCCAAAAAGAGATCTACATCTTCTCCCATAAAGAGCCTCATAATCATACGGATCCATTTGGATGCTAGAGTGATAAATGTTGTTATAAGCAAACTCTATGAGAGGTAAGTGATCATCCCAATTACCTTTGAAATCGATCACACATGCCCTCAACATATCCTCTAAATTATGAATCGTACAATCTACTTGACCATCAGTCTGAGGATGGAAGACGGTACTAAGAACATCTCTATCAGAAATGATAGACACAGGAACTCCATGAAGTCTGACTATATCTTGAATATATAATCTGGCATAATACTTTACTGAATAGGTAGTCTTTACCGGCAAGAAATGGGCTGATTTAGTCATCCGATCTACAATCACCCAAATCGAATCATATTACATGCGAGATCGTGGAAAACTAGTAATAAAATCCATATTGATTATCTCCCACTTTCATTCTGGAATCTCTATATTCTGAGCCGCACCACCGGGTCTCTGGTGCTCTACATTGACTTGTTTGAAATTTGGGCACTTAATAATGAACTCTGTAATATGCCTCTTCATACTACTCCACCAATAGACTTCTCTCAAGTCACGATACTTCTTCGTGGAATCAGGATGGATTGAGTATCTGGAACTATAGGCTTCCTCCATGATCTTCTTTTGGAGTTCATCCACCTTTAGTACACACAATCTACCTTGATACCTTAACATACCATCTCCCCCTTTTTCAAAAGCCATCACTTTCTGCTTATGAATATTTGCTTTCAACTCAAGAAAAATAGGGTCTTTGTCTTGTTTCTCTTTCACTTCGGACACTAGTGATGATTCAGCCTCATTTATCACCACCGTTCCACCTTCGTTGGAACCCAACCATCGAACTCGCAATCGTGCAAGTCTGTGCATATCTTTGGCTAATTCTTTATTGCCTTCCTCAACATGAGAAGTACTTCCCATAGACAACCTTCTCAAAGCATCAACAACAACATTAGCCTTACATGGGTGATAGAGGATACCCATGTCATAATCCTTGAGTAACTCTAACCACCTCCTATGTTTGAGATTAAACTTTTTCTGAATGAATACATACTGAAGACTCTTGTGATCAGTGAACACATCTACATGAACACCATAGAGATAGTGACGCCATATTTTCAAAGCAAATATCACTGTTGCCAACTTGAGATCATGAGTCGGGTAATTCTTCTGGTGAGACTTAAGATATTTGGAGGCATATAATATAATTTTACTATTCTGCATCAACACACACCCAAGTCTAACTCCGAACGTATCAAAATAAATAACAAAGCCTAGTGTACCTTCTCGTAAGGTCAACAATGGGCAGTAGTTAACCGGGTTTTCAATTTCTGAAATCATTTCTCACAAGATTTAGACCATTGAAACTTTGTTGTCTTCTGAGTGAACTTGGTCAGCAGGGACGAAATTGACGAGAACCCCTCAACAAACCTTCTATAATACCTAATCAATCCAAAGAAACTCTTAATATCCATTGGATATGTGGGTCTAGGCCAATTCTACACGGCTTCAATCTTTTGAGTGTCAACTCAGATTCCTTCAATAGAAACAATGTCGCCGAAGAGATCCATAGACTCAAGTAAATATTCACACTTGGAAAATTTAGCATAGAACTCCCTATCTTTGATAGTTTGGAGAACTATTCTAAAATGACAAGCATGATCTTCCTCATTCCTCGAATAAATCAGAATGTCATCAAAAAATATGATAACAAATATGTTAAGATATGGCTTAAATACCATGTCCATAAGATCCATGAACGCTACTTGAGCATTTTTCAAGCCAAATAACAAAACCACAAACTCGTAATAACCATAACGGGTCCTGAATGTTGTCTTCGGAATATCACTTTCCATTACTCTCAACGGATGATAGCCATATCGGAGGTCTATCTTAGAAAAGCAAGTGACACCCTAAAACTGATTAAAAAAATCATCAATCCTTGGAAGTGGATACTTATTCTTGATAGTGACCTTGTTCAATTAACGGTAATCAATACACATATTAAGAGAACCATTTTTCTTCCTCACAAATAAGACCGCCCCAAGGTGAGACACTAGGTCGAATAAATCCCTTATCAAGGAGATCTTTCAACTAATTTTTGAACTTTCTCAACTCAGTTTGATCCATTCTATATGGCGGAATAGAGATGGGTCGAGTATCAGGAAGAATATCTGTGCTGAAGTTTATTTCTCTCTCAGGAGGGACTCTGGGATAACCATCTGCAAAAACCTTTGGAAACTCATTCACAACTGGAACTAACTAAATAGGTGGTGTCTTAACACTAGAGTCATTAACTCAGACTAAGTGATAGATGCACCCCTTGGAAACTAACTTTCTATCCTTAAGGTACGAAATGAAATAACCCTTAGGCACTGCTGAACTACTCCTCCACTCTAGAAATGGCTCATTAGGAAACTGGAACTGAACTACTCGAGTTCTATAATCAACTGAGGCATAACAATCACGAAGCCAGTCCATACCTAGAATACATCAAAGTCCACCATGCCTAACTCGACTAAGTCAGCCATGGTGTCCTTGTGATTGACTGAGATGACACAATCACGATAAACTCTCTCAGCTAGAATAGACTCACTAACAGGTGTGGAAACGTTGAATGGCTCAAAAAGTCGCTCGGGAAGAATATTGAACCTCATAGCAATATACGGAGATGACAAAAGATAGACTTGTACCTAGATCAAGTAATTCATATACATTAAAAGTAAAGACTTTGATTATACCAGTGACAACATCTGGCGAATTCTCTTACTCCTGGCGACTGGTGATAGCATACAGACGGTTTGCTCCTCCACCTATCTCTGAAGTAGCCCCTCTAGGTGCAGCACTGTCTGGCGGAGCCACTAAAGAAGATTGGGCTATTTGCACCCATTACCATTACCCTGCCTATTCTTATGGCACTCTCCCATGAAGTGACCTGTCTGAACACACTTGAAGCAACCAGTGGAGCCATTATGACATGCTCCTGGGTGGTTCATACCACACTTAGCACATGTGGGAGTCCAGTTGGCCCCTTGTTCCATACTACCCTGAGATTGAGTAGGTCTAGCTCTGAAGTTCTATGAATTATGATTCCTGAACTAATCTATGTTCTTTGGTGTAGGTGCACTAGCAGATGATGAGGCATGTCTAGTTGGCCTTTGCTGAAAAGATGATTGGTTCGCATTTCCAGTTTTATGTTGTCCGAACTCATTACATGTTGTCTTAGCCTTCTTTTTGCGGAACTTTTCACTATCTCTCAACTTGTCTTCCTGAACCTGTTTCACATGAATCATAAATCTTGCTATGTCCATGTCTCCTATCAACATAGAAGCCTTACCCTTTTTCTTAACAAGCTGAACAGTCCAGACACAAATAAACTCATCCTGCTCCTCATGTCAGCTACTATCTCTGGAGCATAGGGGGACATTTGAGTGAACTTAAGGTTGTACTCCTGCACACTCATGGACTCCTGCTTAAGAGTGAGGAATTCTCTTACCTTTGACTCTCTCAGCTCACGGGGAAAAAAATTCCCCATGAAAGCACTTTTGAACACAGCCTAGTTCACAATTGGTGCCCCCTCAGCCCTGATTCTCTTCCATTAGTGGAACCAAATTCTAGAAACACCCTTCAGTTAGTAAGCAGCTAATTCCAAATGCTCAGCATCTACAACATGCATAACCTCAAACACTTTCTGTAACTCTTTCACAAAGTATTTTGGATCCTCAGTTGGACTTGAATCGGTGAAATCTAGAGGATTCATCCTTAAGAGCGGATCTTGGATGTATCAGCCACATCTTGTCGAACCCCTCTCTGTTGACCAGCTTTATTGGCCACAACTTGACTCAATATACGGATAGCATCTCGGAACTCCGCATTCGTGACCTCTCCCTGAGGGGGTTGCACTTCAGGTACATTGGAAACCCCTTAATCCTGAGGTTCAACATTTCTCTTAGTAAGAAGACCTCGAACAACTCTTCCTAGAGGCATGATCTGAAAAGATACGCGTAAGCACTAATTAGAAAGAAACTTTTTATAGAGTTGAACTCTATCGCATGAAAAAGAGCAAGAAGGAAGGGAAGTATTTCCTAAATGTTGTAGCCTCCTAATTATAGATGTGGCGTGCTTCATACCAATAACAAGGACTCTACAGACACGCCTTCATAGACACCATAGGACTCTTGAACTCTGTTCTTTGATACCAAGTTTCTCACGCACCGAGCCTACACCGAGGGGATAACTAGCACTCGAGAACCATTGCTAGTCCCTAAGCGAACCCTCGGCCTGGCTCACTACTCAGCGGAAGACTTACTCAAGAATATAGGAACTTCAAATGCAAACTCAACTCATAAATATATCATTAATGAAAATAGTTTAAATCAGTATATACTGAAATACTCAATAACATAAATGTTCAACTGAAGTCTTTAAAACATCACAAGAAGATGAGAAAAGACTCTTCAAAGTGCTACTGTCTATGATAAACATTTGGACAAGACCCACGCTATCTTAACAACACTGGAAAAGAAATAAGGGAATCCTCCGGAAGCAAGGACTCACCAAAGAAAATCTGGAATTACGAGTGGTATCAACAGAGCGCTTGTTGATGACCATGAGTAATGTTTTTGCATCATGAAACGATGCAGGCCAAATGGCGTCAGTACATTAAATGTACAAGTATGAAAGGGGAAAGCTAAAACAGATATAAACATAGCTGAATTGATAAAAAGGAAGAACATACTCACCGCAACTCAACTCAACTCCAGAATCCTCAACTCAACTCAAGAATACTCAACTCAGGAATACTCAACTCAAGGATACTCAACTCAACTCAATATGAAAGTGATGATAACATGATTTAATATAAATATAAAGGTTTTAAAACAGTAGATAATAACACAAAATGTATATAAAAATACAAAAATAAACTTTTTACTCTAAATTGGGATATTCTCTAACCACAACCATCACTATGAGCTACGTGATGATACAACGTCTCGCCCACGCTGCTAGAACTTTCCTATACCTTGCCCAAGTATAAGACATCCTCAACTAAGTGGATTCACTAAGGTGTCCTCAAAATAAATAAGGAATCATCTAAAGAGTATGACCCTTTACCCATGTTGGAATACATGGTTTGGGGGATTTTGAGTTGCTTGAACACATCCTCATATCGGTGCTCAATACTACTCCCAATGATATATACCCCATGCTCATATGTTTAAAAAAATAAATCATCCTCAATTTGAGATAATTACTCAAAAGATTATCTTAAAAGAGATAATGCTAAATAACTCCTCATAAACTCGTTTGGAAATTAAGGTTTCCTCTTGTTTTAAAATGTAAAAGTGTTTAAACTCAGGAATACTTAGTTTCCTAATATTCATTTTAAAACATGTACTCAACACTCCTAATCCTCATACTCAAGTACTCAAGTATTAAATCAAATTTTAAAAGATTATTAAAGACTTCTCAGAATGACTCAAATGGTTTCTTGAACTCTACTCTTAATCCTTACTTTAATTGGAAATGAAATTTAGAGATGTGATTAGGATATAGGATCTCTCAATGATTGATGGAGGTTTAGATAGTTGATAATAGGAAACAAGCAAAGACACAAATATGAGAGCATAGGTGCGACGCGGAGACAAATTTAATTTTTGGTCACGAAAATAAATTATGAGACAGAGGACTCCGTATCCTCTCTGTGACGCGAAGAGGGATTGCTTGACTGGGTACTGAAAATTTGAAGCACCTCTACGACGCGGACTAGGGCGCATAATTTTTCGTGACCTTTTCTTCCTCTCTTAAACTCAATTCAATTCATACCCACTGCAAATCTATGATCAAAATTCACAAATTTTCATAACCCAGAATGTTTTCAGCCAAACCCACATAAATATCTTTCAAGAATAACTCTTATTCGCAAAATCCTCACCTCAAGAACTCAAAAAGAAACTCAATTATAAATTAACTCAAGAAATACTCAAGAACTCAAAAATGAAACTCAAGAACGAATTCATAGATACAAGTTTACATGATTGGTGTGAGGGCGAACAAACTCAACACAATGAAAGCTTACATACCTTGAAAGAACTAAGTTCTTTGGTGAAAATTCTCAAACTCGAATGAATGCTTGAACTTTATTCTTTCTATCCTATTGAACTCTTCTTAAAAACCCTAAGTGTGTTTTGGGATTGCTAAAACTGACTCCAATCAGTTTAACCTAAAAGATTAACAAACGAGCTAGGTGGGGGTAAGGAAAATACCAAAATACCCCTCCTTAAAATGGTGTATTTTTCTTCAAAAATCAAAATTATTAGTGCTTAATTGTTTATAGGGAACAAATTATATAAAAAAAATGAGTCAACTATTTGGGATTTGTCTGACAAAAGAAGTGAGTAACTTCTATGCACGAAAACCTTGAATTTATAATAGGACATATTAGTGGGGTGGATTAGAGAGGATTTATTTATTCATTTTTACCCTTTAAATGGAGATATAGTTATGCACAGATGGTAACACATAGAATGAATAGGTTGTTATACCGTCATTAATAATTTTTAAAATTATAATTCATGAATAGCTTATTTTGAAGGGGCAATTTTACATTCAAATAATTAATACCTAAATTGCTAGTTTAGTAATCGAGGTTACACAAAATTGGAGCAAGAAAATAAATAAGTTGAATTTGGAAAAGTACTGTCTAAGGCTAATGTACTTGAGTAAAATTTATTTTGTATCATACACGAAAGGAATCCTGCTTGTGTATGTGCTTGTGATAAAAAAAAACTAGATACTTTATTTCAATACATATGTGTATCATGTTAAAAATAAGACCCAACTTCTCTTGGAATCTTGAATATGCCAATAAAGTCAATTGATATTTGAAAAGTTCCTACATAAGTTGTAGATCCTCAAAAAAAAACTTTTATGGGGACCCGTTGTTCAAGTCGAGTTTCCTTATTGTCCCTTCCAATACATCCCTTCTAACTTCCCTATTTCCGAACGAAGATACATTCATATTACAGAGATTCCACCATCTCACAGAGAGCTAGCCTAGATGCAAAATGTAAATGCACTAATCTTGTTGAAGATGAAAACATAAGAAAATTAATGAGTGTATGAGAGTTTTCTTTGATTTATCACTTTCACAATGTTTACTAGTTATTACAAAAATTCAATTAATTTATCAATTTAGGCAACACAAAGTGTCATGCCCCGAGTCTACACTCTGGACGTGGCCGGCACTCGAGGATCATTTATGATCCTCAAGTGAACCCTTGGCCTGTCTGACAATTTAGCGAAAGACTTACTCAAGAATAATGAAGCTTTAAAATGAAATTTATAACATTCAAACTCAAGTAAATACTCAACTCAGCTGTCGGAAAATACATAAGTAGAATAATAATAATACTTTGCAAAACAATCTCAAAACGTCTCAAACAAGAGGGAAATACTAAGAAACTCATCACCACTAACTATTTATGAAGCTTCTAATACTAGGATAGAAGTCGGGACAAGACCCACGACAACTCAACAATAACATGAAAGTAAATTGTAAAATCCTCCACAAGGCAAGGAGGATCACCAAAACAATGTGAAGCGCAAAGTGATCTCAACGAAAAGCCTGTTGATGATCCTAAACACTTGTATCTGCATCATAAAATATGCAGGTCTAATGACATCAGTACATTGAATGTACGAGTATGTAATATAACTGAATAGCAAACAACTGAATGAAAAGGTTGCAATAGATATAAATATATGCTCGACTGAATGTAAAGAAATAAGGAAGTGAAATCATTAAAAATTTACAAAAATACTTTCTCATTCTCTGAACTTTAACATAATAAGTGATATATAAAAATACACTTTAACTCTATTGGGAGATTCTCTAACCGACAATCATCACTATGAGCTAAATGATGATACATCGTCTTGTCCACGCTTCCAGAACTGTCCTATAGCTTGTCAGGATATATAACACCTCAACTAAGTGGATCCACTAAGCTATGCATCAAGGCTCTAAGGATTCATAAAAAATGTATGATCTTGTACCCATGTTGGCAAGACATGATTTATGGAGGTTGTGAATTTTATGAACTCTCTCTCATATTGGTGCTCAATACTACTCTCAATAATATTTACTTTTGCTTAATGTATAAAAAAATTTCTCTTTCTCTGATTTGAGATAATTGTTCAACTATCCTCTTAAACGAGGCAACTACTCTGAATTAACTCTGAACTCATTACTTGTTTAGAAAATCAAAGTTTCTCTTTTCGTACTATAAAAAATGATAAATTTGGGGGTCAATAATTTCCTTAAGCTTTACTCAATATGCCTCTTTAAACTTTTCTCAAAAACTCTTTTTCACCTTATGAGAAAATCAATTTAAGATAATTATTCGGTTAAAAAGATTCTCATCAATAACTCAGTGAATACTTCAAATAATAGGGTTCATGCTGAAAAATAAGTATGAATAATCAACTAAAGAATCTCAATACATAATATATAGCAACTCGAAAATTATGAATAACAACTTGGAATTCAACAACGAACTCATCTAAAATTATCAAAACAAAAGATGTAATCCTAGATTATTCTTTACTGATAGAAAGTAGATGTAGGGCGTGAGGATGAACTCAGTCCATCACTATGATAGTCTTACATACCTTGGAAGAACAAAGTTCTTGGCGAAATCGATGAAATTCGAAGAACGATAGAAAACCCTAGATTTTCTCCTCTTGAATCATTGCTCTAAGTCTTTGCAGTGTTAAAGAACATAAAATAATGTTTTAACACTGTTTAGACCTTAATTAAGTGAAAAAATGTTGTGGGTTAGGTTTAGAGAGGGTGGGAAAAGACCGAACTACCCCTCTTTAAAAGTCGTAAAAAATTATCCACCGGACCACCTAAGGGTCGTGGTTTGAAGCATGGACCGTAGATCCCATCCGTGGATTCTATATGGAGTTTTTAAGGCTCAAAAGTCCATTTACGGGTCCAAACGACGACCAGTAGGTCCACCTACGACCCGTCGGTTGGATCCGTAGGATTTGTGTCCCAAAAGCTAACCCCAATACTTTAAAAATGGCATGATAGGATGGGTTGTCGTTCTACCCACTGCAAGTTGGCTAAGGTCGTCGTTCACAGACTCAGAAAAATGTGGTTTGACAGACTTTGGTAAAATGGTCATAACTTTTTACTCCGGACATGAAATAAGGTAAACTTGGTGGGTTTGGAAAGAAGATTAAAAGACCTTTAATTTGGTAGGTCATAGGCCACATAATTCATTACTTGCTGGTAAATATGATCTTTTGAAGTTGACCTAAGTAGAATCTTAAGTCAAAACTTAATTGAAAATGAATATTTCAGCTCAACTTTGTGCTAGGGTGTTCTTGTGACCGTAAATCATATCCAAATCCATTCGAACACAAAATAAATGACCTTTACACATGTGAGTAACTTAAGGATCACCTGATTCCATTTTACAGGTAATTAAAAAATGGTTCTAGCCTTAGCTTAGAATTTTTCGGAGTGTTACAAAAAGCATCATTAAAGACTAAGGAGAGAAAAACTGACTTAATATCATACGAAATCCAGAACCTTTTATTTGTAATCTCAAACCTAATATAGATCGATAATTGATTACTAAAAACAAGTGAATTAATTAAAAAGACAACAATTTATCATGATAGAAGATTCAATCGCTAGTAAAGTCTTCTCCAAGCATAGCTTCAATTTTAAGAGCTCTGATTATAAACTCCATGATAATTCTGAGTTCAAGATTCTTCCTCCTCTTCTGGCTCAGGGGCAACATTTAAATCAAACTTCAGATGCTCGACCAAAATAGAACTTTGTGTTTCTTTTTTGATCTTCTCTACCTGCAACTTCAATGCCAACTTCTGCTCCTTCATATGTTTATGTTGAGGTATTTCTGAGCCAGGGTGCAGAATCTTATGCATTAGTACTCATTTTTTTCTTTCTCGTTACATGTTTGCAATTATTTATAGAGATCTTCCAATGCCTCAAAATAATTTGATTTGCCCTCAGCATAATCACGTTGGTGATCCTCTAGTTTCACTTTGAGAAATTTTTCCATTATTTCTTCTATGCTTGAGGAACCATAGGAACATGGTTTTTCACCTGGTGAAAAGTGCATCACACCAACTTCAGCTCCAGTCCGAGTTGCAAACTTCTTTGCATCCTAAAACAAAGTTTTTTTTCTTAATGAGAAACTCACAGCACGAGCTCTCTCAGACTCGATAAACTTCATTTCAATTTTTTGCTTGCCTTTTTTGGTCTCATTTTCCATTGCAAAAGAAAATGATATGAAGAAGAAAGTAATATATTTTTGTTGAATAAGGTTGAGCAATTTTAAGAGGAACACTCGTGTAATTTATAGTAGGTGTGTGAGTGTACTTCTCACGAGTATTGTAATGTTTTCTTGTTATGAGTCTAGGTATCACGTGTATTGTCGTGCTTACTTAATGCTTTCATATTACGAGTCTATCTATTTATTTAATGCTTTCATATTACGGGTCTTTCTATCACGTATGTTTTCACATTTTTTTAATGCATTCATATTATGAGTCTATTATAACATTCATATTACGAGTATATATTTTTATATTATGTGATTCTATTACTAGATTACCTTGTAACTTAACAAAAATTATGAAGTTGCAAGGTAATAATGCCGAATTAAATTTAAAGAAAAATAAAAAAATAAACAATGCTTACATATATATGATGATGTTGAAGGTGGACCAATTAGAGAAATGGTAGAATTATCTCTTTGTGACCTATAGGTCACAAGTTCGAACCATAAAAGCAACCACTAAAAATGATATTGTCAATTGTGCATCACAACTAAACCCTTACAAAAATTCTACTAATGCAAGATGTTTTATGCAATGACTGGGTTATTCTATTAATATACTATCATGTTTATTATTTTGGAATTCCACATCAAATGGGTAGAGGTTACTTGGTCTCTATATATGATCTTGAGAAATTCTTTCTTCATGGGATAGCTTTTGGGGTTGAGTTATGCCTAAGATTTATTTGTTTGACATGGTATAAGAGTCATGTTCATCTCAATTCATTATTTATCAATGTTCCCCCACCCCCTTAATCTTACATTGGCCACACTCCAAATGCACAAGTGCTCATCCACTTGTATTGATTTGATGTTAACACTTGTTATTCATATTTAATAATATTCGAGAAAATTGTATTATGCACTGTACATGTGTAGCTTAGGCTATAGATCTATTATTTGAATACGAAGTATGTGTATTTCATTTATCTATAAATTTTAGTGCCTCAGCTACTTGAACATCACCTTTTGTTGAGGATTTGATATCTCGCATAACTTTCACCTTGTTGGTCACTACCTGGATATTTAACAGTAATTTAAAGGTAAACAATCTCTCAACCCCGACCCATACATAGTAAGAGTAAAATTTGTGTATACCCGCACTCTTCAGACTCTACTTGTGAGATGTTACTGGTATTTGTTGTTGTTATGATAAGGTTCAATGATAGTTAGAATAGATATGGTATTTTGTAGCCCTAGTAGACTAGTAAAATGGGCTTCATAACTTATTGATCTTAAAGATTTGGGCCTGAAGTAGCTAGCCGGTACACACGTTCAAATAAGAGTTTTTCTGAACCCAATTAAAAATACATGGCACATTTATATTACATATACTATGATTTCTAAATCGTGATTAATTAATACTCATTTGACGTTGATTTATAATTTAATCGTAGTATATTTATATATTTGATGGTAACACAATAAATTGTAAGTAAATATTTTACAGCATACCAATATTTAAGTAAGTTGGACATAAAAACTAACTTTGTTTTAGGCGCAAAGGATTTGAGGCCTCATTACCATTTCAACAAGCAAGTGAATCATTTGCTTTAGGCCCAAAATATTTGAGGCTCAAAAGTTATTAAAATATTTCAAAGACACACCTTAACTAAACTAAGGTCATATTACTCCCCTGAACTTATTTCTTTTGTAATTTTGTACACCTTTTCGCTTACATTGCACACTTTGTGAGTCCAGTTAGTAGAGGCGTGTCGGATATGTTTGGAGGTCACGTATGCTAAAAAGGTGTACAGAATTACCAAAGAAAGGAATTCAGGGAGAAATAGGACCTTAGTTTAGTTATGGTGTGTCTTTGGGATTTCGGTCATAGTCTAAGGGGGTACTTGTGTCTTATCCCTATTTATTTAATTATTTCTTATCATTTGTAGAAGTAGTACAACATTTTACATTTAATAAATTTCTATGCTCTCTTTTTATCAATTTGTACAATCTAATTATTGATCTAAACTCCGAACTTAGTTGAACTAAAATAGAAGATTATATTATTACAGAGCATGGATATCATGTGAGACATAATTTTATCCGCCACGAAATGATTCTATAATGAAATTCCCATTGGTCGGTTGTACACATTTTGAAAAGGAACTATGTTGGCAGAATGCAAACAGTCAAAACACTCACACGACATACTGAATAAAAAGAACAAAGTTGACTTCATGTCCTAGGAAATCAAAATTTGGTAGTTGTTATCTTTTCCCACATCCTCAATCTCCCAATATAATTCCCTTATTGTGAGAGGGATCATCAAATTTTTCTAATATTTGAAAATAATGTCATCGACTGATAGAAAATGAAGATCCCTCTATACAGATGCAAAATAGAGTGATGGCAAGACAAAAAATGTAACATTTCGAAAATTTCTAAGCTAAAATATGAATCATTCTTTATTTGCGTATAAGGTTGTATCGTGTGATTCTTAAATCATGCTTAGGTTTTAAGGTCAATTCTTCAGTGAGGGAATAGATTTGGAGATGAATTAAGGTCAAAAGAATTCTCAAGCACAAAGTTGAGTAGAAAGTTTCCTTACCGATTAATCTTTTGTAACATCTCGCAAATTGAAATAACTAGGAAGGAGTTAATAATTGGAAATAGTCATTTTTGGAAAGAATGAAAATCTGGAAATTTTGTTAAGTTAGAATAACTTGAGTTTTGGTCAACTTCAAATGGCCATAACTCCTAGCTCAGGATGAATTAGGTGTACCTCCAGATATGGTAGGAAATCTCTTGGAACAATATTTCCAACAACGCCAAGTTTGCGCGATTCTGAGTTCGTATGAGTGATATATGCCCTTTGGAAGTTGGTCTGTTTGAATTAGGAAAGTCTAATCCAGATTTTTGGAAGGGTATTTTAGTATTCTCCATACCAATTGTTTTAATTCATTTTTAGGAGTTTAATTTGGAGAAAATTCAGATTTTAGTCAGTTTAGAAAAGTTGAAGATCACGCTAGGTCTTGGAGAAATGAGAAAAGAGGAGAAAGGAGAAGAGAAATCAAGAATCGTCAAGAACGTTTGAGTTTAGCTTGTGGATTTCGTCAAGGGGTGATCCTTACGAGGTATGTGAGATGACATAGCGATGAGTTACTTCACCCATGCACCAATCATTATTCAATTCAGCAAAGTTTATTAGATTCAAAAGTAAATCCCTTGAATTCTTGATGAAGTTCGTTTGAATCCTTATGGGTTGTGTTGTTGGAGTTTGCTCGAGATTGATTCATGTTTTTAGGGGTGTTTTTGAGTAGAATCTGATGTATATTGAGGATATAAATGATTCTAAGTGTTTGGGAAGAGAACCAATTGAATTTAGAGGGTTTAGAGATGAAAAACAGAGAAGAAAAGTCGTCAAACACCTGGGGATAGGGGTGGGGCATCGCGCCAGCCAGTGCAACCCAAAAGGGTCTCTGAATCTTCACCCTTGGGGCTTTGCGCTAGTCAGATCTCCGCAGACCAGTCCCTAAATGTTGAAGGCTAGCGCCCCGTGCCTCTCAGAGCGCCAAAGACGCCAATTCTCCCCATTCGTTCACCATCTTTTCATACTTGTTCCTTAGCAATGTACCTATGTTTCCTAGTTGATTCCAACACTCTTAGGTACATCTAAACATCATGAAATTTTCTATAAGCATGAGATCATGAATCTTGAATCCATAATTCAATTCAAGTAAAGTTAAAAGTCAAGTCTAGAATTTAAGAATCAAGTCAAGAGAAGTTTATAAAAGCTTTCAAAAGTCTTTCACAAACATTTTAACTTTGTTTTAAGACTTAAGTTTTGAGTTAAGCAAAGAGTAAAGAGTTGATTTCATTTCTCAAAAATCTATAAGGGAACTAAGTATTCCCAAGAATTTAAAATGTTTTCACATTTGAACAAGAAAGGGACATCGATTCCAAGAGAGCTTTTAACCTAAGTTTTGAGAAATTATCTCAAACCAAAGAAAGAAGTTTGTTTTAAAAACATATGAGATAAGTATATTTTGGAAAAAGAATTGAGCACTGATATGGGGTTGCGAGTTCATATTAACTCAAGTCTCCATAAAGCATGTAGCCATCATGGTTAGTAAAGGATCGTACTTTTTAGATGACTCCTTAAGTTGCTTTTTAGCATAGAATAGTGGATCCACTTAGTTAAGGTGTTATATATGATGGTAAAGTATAGGACAGTTCTGGCAGTGTGGGCAATACGTTGTATCACCACTTAGGCTCATAATGGTGGTTGTCGGTTAGAGAATCTCCCACATAAACTATATTACTTTAGTATATGAGTAAAGTTGAGTTTGTTATTGCATTTTCTTTAATGAACTAGGATGTTTTCCACTGTTTTACAAGCTTTCCATATATTGCATATGTTTTATTGCTTTATATTGAGTTAAGTTATTCAGGAGTTGAGTAAAGCCAAGGTAAGTGTTCCTTTCAGACTCTTTTCAAGCCTATATTGTGTTTAGCATTCCAACTCGCATACTCGTACATTTAATGTACTGATGCCAGTTGGCCTACATCTTAATATGATGCAGATTTAGGAAACCAGGATCATCACCCAGGGCCTCATTGATCCAGTTGAGCACTTAGAGTAAGTTGGTGAGCCTCCTTGCATTCCGGAGGACTCCTTTTACTTTGCTTTCAGTATTTCATTGTTAGGACGATCGGGGGTCGTGTCCCTACATCCCTCTTTGTTTTAGAGGCTTCATAGACAGATAGTATTAGTTCCCTAGTCTTATTCACTTCATTTGTATACGTTTTAAGACTTTAGTTGCCGTTTTGGCTAAGATATTATTTCTTAAGTTATTAAATGAGTTATACTTCTTGTGTTAAAGTCTTCCGCTGAGTAAGTAAGTCAGGCCAAGGGTTCGCATGGGGCCAGCAATGGCTCCAGTGCCATCCATGTTTGTGGTGTAGGCTCAGGGTGTGACAAACTTGGTATCAGAGCACAAAGTTCAACAGTCCTAAGGAGTCTATGAAGCCGTGTATGTAGAGTCCTTGTTATCGGTGTGAAGCGCGCCACATCTACAATTAGGAGGCTCCAACACTTAGGTAACTTTCTCATTTCTTTCATACTCATTTTGTGCATTAGAGTTTGATCTCTAAAAAGTTTCTTTCTAATTCGTGCTTACGCGTATTTTCAGATAATTATGCCTCTATGAAGAGCTGTCAAAGGTCGTCCTGCTAGGCGTAATATTGAGGAGCAAGGGGTACCTAATGCACCTGAAGTGCAACCCCAAGGAGAGATTATCAATGTTGAGTTTCGTGAGGCTATCCGGATGTTGAGCCAAGCTGTGACTAATCAGGTTGGGCAACAGAGAGGAGCTAGACAGGAAGTGACTGATACTTCAAAGATCCAAGAGTTCTTGAGGATGAATACTCCAAGTTTCACGGGCTCAAGCACTACTAAGGATCCAGAGAAATTTGCTGAGGAACTGAAGAAGGTATTTGAGGTTATGCATGTTGCCGATACTGAGCAAGTTGAACTAGCAACATACCAACTGAAGAATGTTGCTAGGACTTGGTTTGACCAGTGGAAAGAGGGTAGAGCTGAGGATGCACCACCTGCGAGTTGGACATGTTTTGAGGGGACCTTCTGGGGGCGTTTCTTCCCCCCGAGAACTAAAATAAGCTAAGCTACGAGAATTTCTTACCCTTAAGCAGGATTCCTTGAGTGTTCATGAGTATGGATTGAATTTCACCCAACTATCCTATTATGCTCCACAGATTGTTGCGGATATGAAGAGTAAAATGAGTTTGTTTGTTGTTGGGTTGTCTCGTCCAACAAGTAAGGAGGGCAGGGCAGCGATGCTAATTGGGGACATGGATATATCAAGGTTGATGGTCTATGTGCAGCAGGTTGAAGATGAGAAGCTGAGGGATAGGGAAGAATTTAGAAAGCTAAGACAGGGAATGAGTCCGGGCAGCAGAAAAGTAATGTGAAGCATTCATCCGTTCAACAAAAGCAAAAGGGACCTGCACCACCATCTGCTAGTGCACCTACACCCAGAAACAATAGTGAGTATAATGGTTAGAATTCCCAACACTTCAGAGTTAGACCTGCACAGTCTCAAGTTAGTGTGGCACAAGGAGGTAACAGGGCTCTTACATGTGATAGGTGTGGTACAACACACCCAGGTAAGTGTCGTGATGGCCAGTCAGGTTGTTTCAAGTGTGGACAAGAGGGTCACTTCATGGAAGAAATCCCTAAGAACATGCAAGGTAGTGGAAATCAAGGCAATAGGGCCCAATATTCATCGATTGCTCCACTAGACAGGGCTGTACCTAGAGAAGCTATTTTCGATACTGGCGGAGGAGCAAACCGCCTTTATGCGGTCACTAGTCGCCAAGATCAAGACAACTCTCAAGCTGTTGTCACTGGTATGATCAAAGTCTTTACTCTTGATGTTTATGCTTTACTAGACCCAAGAGCAAGTTTATATTTTGTAGCCCCTTATGTTGCAAATAGTTTTGATGTTCTTCCTGAGCAACTTAGTCAACCCTTCAGTGTTTCAACACATGTTGGCGAGACTATTCTAGTAGAAAGAGTCTATCATGACTGTCCCATTTCCATCAATCACAAATACACTATGTCTGATTTAATTGAGTTAGACATGGTAGATGTTGATTTCATTCTAGGTATGGACTGGCTTCGTGCCTGTTATGCATGAATAGATTGTAGAACTCGAGTTGTCAAGTTCCAGATTCCTAATGAGCCAATCATAGAGTGGAATAGTAGTTCAGCAGTGCCTAAGGGTCATTTCATTTAATACCTTTAGCCGAGAAAGTTAGTTTCTAAGGGTTGTGTCTATCACTTAGTCCAAGTTAATGACTCTAGTGTTGAGATACCTTACATTCAGTCAGTTTCAATAGTAAGAAAGTTTCCAGAAGTCTATTCGGATGATCTACCCAGAGTCCCTCTTGAGAGAGAAATAGACTTCGGCATAGACATTATTCCTGATACTCGTTATATCTCTATTCCGCCATATAGAATGGCACTAGCAGAGTTGAAAGAGCTTAAAGAGAAGTTAAAAGATATCCTAGATAAGGGCTTTATTCGACCAAGTGTCTCACCTTGGGGCGCTCCGATCTTATTTGTGAGAAAGAAAGATGGTTCCCTTAGGATGTGTATAGATTATCATCAGTTGAACAAGGTTACTACCAAGAACAAGTATCCTATTCCGAGAATTGATGACCTTTTCGATCAGGTTCAGGGTGCTTCTTATTGTTTGAAAATAGACCTCAGATCGGGCCACCATCAGTTGAAAGTAAGGAAGTGTGATATTCCCAAGACAACTATCAGAACCCGTTATGGTCATTATGAGTTTCTGGTCATGTCTTTTGGTTTGACCAATGCGCCTATAGTTAGCATTCATGGACCTTATGAATAGAGTTTTCAAACTTTAGTTTAGATATGTTTGTTAGCATCTTCATTGATGACATACTAATCTATTCAAGAAATGAAGAAGAACATGCTAGTCATCTCAGGATAGTTCTTTATACTTTAAAAGATAAAGAGTTATATAGCAAGTTCTATAAGTGTGAGTTTTGGCTTGAGTTTATGGCGTTCTTACGCCACATAGTTTCTGGTGATGGAATTAGAGTTGATTCCCAAAATATAGAGTCAATGCAGAATTGGCCTAGACCCACATCTCCAATTGACATTAGGAGTTTTTTGGGTTTGGCTAGCTATTATAGAAGGTTCGTGGAGGGGTTCTCATCTAGTTCATCCCCTTTGACCAAGTTAACTCAGAAGACAATGAAATTTCAATGGTCTGAAGCTTGTGAAAAAAGCTTTCAGGAATTGAAAAGAAGATTGACTACTGCCTTACTATTGACCCTACCAGAAAGTACTCAAGGTATTGTGGTGTATTGTGATGCATCTAGAGTTGGTTTGGGATTCGTATTAATGCAGAATGGAAAGGTTATGGCTTATGCCTCCAGACAGTAATTGGGATGATCACCTATCTCTCCTTGAGTTTGCTTACAACAATAGTTACCACTCTAGCATCCAAATGGCTCCTTATGAAGCTCTTTATGGGAGAAGATGCATATCTCCTATTGGATGGTTTAAGTTGGTGAAGTTGGGTTGATAGGACCAGATTTAGTTCATCAAGCTATGGAGAAGGTTAAAGTGATTCAAGAGAAGTTGAAGACGGCGCAGAGTCGTCAGAAATCCTACAGTGATGTTAGGAGAAGGGAGTAAGAGTTTGAAGTAGATGATTGTGTGTATTTAAAGGTGTCACCTATGAAGGGGGTTATGAGATTTGGTAAGAAGGGGAAACTTAGCCCCCGGTATATTGGACCTTATCAAATAGCCAAGAGGATTGGCAAAGTAGCTTATGAATTGGAGCTACCACAAGAGTTAGCAGCGGTTCATCCGGTATTTCACATCTCCATGTTGAAGAAATGCGTGGGCGATCCTTTATTGATCATACCAACCGAAGATATTGGGATCAAGGATAACTTATCTTATGAGGAGATTCTTGTTCAGATTTTAGATCACCAAGTTCGCAAGTTGAGAACAAAAGAGGTAGCATTAGTCAAAGTCCTTTAGAGAACCAATTTGTTGAAGAAGCTACTTCGGAAGGTGAGGAGGATATGAAGAAGATATATCCACATCTCTTCGAATCCAGGGAAGTTCCGAATTAAGGTACTAATACTTTTCTTGGATTCTTATTTCTAGGTTAGCATGTTGTAATTACATTGCTTGATTGGGTGTTTGAGTTGAATGTTGCATGTTACACCCATAGCCTAGTAAGAGTAATCTCATTCGAGGATAAATGTTCCCAAGGGGGAGATATTGTAACATCTTGCAAATTGAAATAACTAGGAAGCAGTTAATAATTGGAAATAATCGTTTTTGGAAAGAATGAAAATTTGGACATTTTGTTAAGTTAGAATAAGTTGAGTTTTGGTCAACTTCAAATGGCCATAACTACTAGCTCAGGAGGTGTTAGGCGTACTTCCAGATATAGTAGGAAATCTCTTGGAATAATCTTTCCAACGCCGCAGTTTGCATGATTCCGAGTTCGTATGAATGAGATATGCCCTTTGGAAGTTGATCTGTTTAAATTAAGAAAGTGTAATCCGGATTTTTGGAAGGGTATTTTAATCTTTTCCTTACCAATTGTTTTGATTCATTTTTAAGAGTTTAATTCGGGAAAATTCAGATTTTAGACAGTTTAGAAAAGTTGAAGTTCACTCTAGGTCTTGGATAAAAGAGAAAATAGGAGAAAGGAGAAGAGAAATCAAGAATTGTCAAGAACGTTCGAGTTTAGCTTGTGGATTTCGTCAAGGGGTGATCCCTATGAGGTATGTGAGATCACATAGCCATGGGTAAGTTCACCCATGTGCCAATCATGATTCGATTCAGCAAAGTTTATTAGATTCGAAAATAAATCCCTTGAATTCTTGGTGAAGTTCGTTTGAATCCCTATGGGTTGTGTTGTTGGAGTTTTCTTGAGATTGACTCATGTTTTAAGTGGCGTTTTCTAGTAGAATCTGATGTATATTGAGGGTATAAATGATTCTAAGTGTTTGGGGAAAGAACCAATTGAGTTTAGAGGGTTTAGAGTTGAAAAACGGATAAGAAAATTCGTCAAACACCTGGGGATATGGGTGGAGCGTCGCACTAGCCAGCATACCCCAAAATGGTCTCTGAATCTACACCCTTGGGGAGTCGCGCCAGCCAGTGCACCCCAAACCAGTCCTTGAATGTTGAAGGTTGGCACCCTGCGCCTCTTAAAACGCCAGGGATGCTAGTTTTCCACATTCGTTCCCTATCTTTTTGTACCTTTTCTTTATCAACGTACCTATGTTTCTTAGTTGAATCCAACACTCTTAGGTAAATATAAACACCATGAAACCATCCAACAACATGAGATCATGAACCTTGAATCTATAAATCCATTCCAGGAAAGTTAAGAGTCAAGTCTAGAAGCTAAGAAGCAAGTCAAGAGAAGGTTATAAAAAAATTCAGAAGTCTTTCACAAACGTTTTAACTTTGTTTTAAGTCTTAAGTTTCGAGTTAAGCAAGAGTAAAGAGTTGAGTTCATTTATCAAAAAGCTATAAGGGAACTAAGTATTCCCAAGAGGTTAAAATGTTTTCACATTTGAACAAGAAAGGGAACACCGCTTCCAAGAGATCTTTTAAGCTAAGTTTTGAGAAATTATCTCAAACCAAAGAAAGAAGTTTGTTTTAAAAATATATGAGTTAAGTATATCTTAGGAGTAGAATTAAGCACCGATATGGGGATGCGAGTTCATATTAACTCAAGTCTCTATAAATTATGAAGCCATCATGGGTAGTAAATGATCATACTTTTTAGATGACTCCTTAAGTTGCTTTTTAGCATAGACTAGTGGATCCACTTAGTTAAGGTGTTCTATATGACGGCAAAGTATAGGACAGTTGTGGCAGCATGGGTAACACAATGTATCACCACTTAGGCTCATGTGGTGGTTGTCGGTTAGAGAATCTCCCACAGAAACTATATTACTTTAGTATATGAGTAAAGTTGAGTTTGTTATTGCATTTTCTTTAATGAACAAAGCTTTTTTCAACTATTTTACAATCTCTCTATATATTGCATATGTTTTATTGCTTTATATTGAGTTAAGTTGTTCAGGAGTTGAGTAAATCCAAGGTAAGTGTTCCTTTTACACTCTTTTCAAGCCTATGTTGTTTCCAACTCGTATACTCGAACATTTAATGTACTGATGCCAGTTGGCCTGCATCTTAATATAATGCAAATTCAGGAAACTAGGATCATCACCCAGCGCCTCATTGATCAAGTTGAGCACTCACAATCAGTTGGTAAGCCTCCTTGCATTCCGGAGGACTCCTTTTACTTTGCTTTCAATATTTCATTGTTAGGATGATCGAGGGTCGTGTCCCGACATCCTTGTTTGTTTTAGAGGTTTCATAGACAAATAGTATTAGTTCCCTAGTCTTATTCATTTCATTTGTATACGTTTTAAGACTTGAGGTGCCATTTTGGCTAAGATATTACTTCTTAAGTTATTGCATGAGTTATATTTCTTGTATTTAAGTCTTCCGCTGAGTAAGTATGCCAGGCGAAGGGTTCACTTGGGGCCAGCAATGGTTCTCGAGTGCCAGCCACGTTCGGGGTGTAGGCTCGGGACGTGACAAACTTGGTATCAGAGCACAGAGTTCAAAAAGTCATAGGGAGTCTATGAAGCCATGTTTGTAGAGTCCTAGTTATCTCTATGAAGCGCTCCATATCAATAACTAGGAGGCTGGAACATTTAGGAAAATTTGTCATTTCTTTCACACTCATTTCGTGCGTTAGAGTTTGATCTCTAAAAAGTTATTTTCTAATTCATGTTTGCACGTATTTTTAAATAATAATGCCTCAACGAAGAGTTGTCAGAGATCGTCCTGCTAGGCATAATATTGATGAGCAAGGGGTACCTAAAGCACCTAAAGTGCCACCCCAAGGAGAGGTTACCAATGCTGAGTTCTTCTAGGCTATCCGGATGTTGAGCCAAGCTATGACTAATCAGGTTGGGCAACAGAGAGGAGCTGGATAGGGAGTGACTGATAATTCGAGGATCCGAGAGTTCTTGAGGTTGAATCCTCTAAGTTTCACGGGTTCAAGCACTACTGAGGATCCAGAGAGTTTTGTTGAGGAACTGAATAAGGTATTTGAGGTTATGTATGTTGTCGATACTAACCGAGTTAAACTAGTTGCATATCAATTAAAGAATGTTGCTAAGACTTTGGTTGACCAGTGGAAAGAGGATAGAGCTGAGGATGCACCACCTGCGAGTTGGGCATGTTTTGAGGAGGTCTTCTTGGGTTGTTTCTTCCCCCCTAGAACTGAAAGAGGCTAAGGTACGAGAATTTCTTACCCTTAAGCAGGATTCTTTGAGTGTTCATGAGTATGGGTTGAAGTTCACCCAACTATCCCGTTATGCTCCGGAGATGGTTGTGGATATGAGGAGTAGAATGAGTCTGTTTGTTGCTGGGTTGTCCTGTCTATCAAGAAAGAAGGGGAGGGCAGCAATACTAATTGGGGACATGGATATATCAAGGTTGATGATATATGTATAGAAAGTTAAAAATGAGAAGCTGGGGGATTGGGAAGATTTCGGAAATAAGAAAGCTAAGACAAGGAATGAGTTCATGCAGCAGAAAAGTAATGTGAACCGTTCTTTCTTTCAGCAAAAGCAAAAGGGACCTGCACCATCATCTGCTAGAGCACCTGCACCCAGAAACAAAAGTGAGTATAATAGTCAAAATTCCCAACACTTCAGAGCTAGACCTGCACAGTCTCAAGGTAGTGTGGCAAAAAGAGGTAACTGGGCACCTGCATATGTTAGGTTTGGTAGAACCCACCCAGGTAAGTGTCGTGATGATCAGTTAGGCTATTTCAAGTGTGGACAAAAGGGTCACTTCATGAAAGAGTGCCCTAAGAATATGCAAGGTAGTAGAAATCAGGGCAATAGGGCCTAATCTTCATCGATTGCTCCACCAGATAGGGCTGCACCTAGAGGAGCAACTTCTAGTACTGGTGGATGAGCAAACCGCCTTTATGCGATCACTAGTCGCCAAGATCAAGACAACTCTCCAGATGTTGTCACTGTTATGATCAAAGTCTTTACTCTTGATATTTATGCTTTGCTAAACCCAGGAGCAAGTTTACCTTTTGTAACCCCTTATGTTGCAAATATTTTGATGTTCTTCCTGAGCAACTTAGTCAACCCTTCAGTGTTTCTGCACTTGTTGGCGAGTTTATTCTAGCAGAGAGAGTCTATCGTGATTGTCCTATTCCCATCAAGCACAAATACACCATGTCTGATTTATTTGAGTTAGACATGGTGGATTTTGATGTCATTCTAGGTATGGGCTAGATTCATGCCTGTTATGCATCAATAGATTGTAGTACTCGAGTTGTCAAGTTCCAGATTCCTAATGAGTCAGTCATAGAGTGGAGTAGTAGTTCAGTAGTGCCAAAGGGTCATTTCATTTCGTACCTTAAGGCGAGAAAGTTAGTTTCTAAGGGTTGTGTCTATCACTTAGTCCGAGTTAATGACTCTAGTGTTGAGATACCTCACATTTTATCAGTTTCAATAGTAAGAGAGTTTCCAGAAGTCTTTCTAGATGATCTACCCGGAGTCCTTCCTAAGACAGAAATAGACTTCAGCATAGACAAACTTCCTGATACTCGTCCTATCTTTATTCTACCATATAGAATGGCACCAGTTGAGTTGAAAGAGCTTAAAGAGTAGTTAAAAGATCTCCTAGATAAGGGCTTTATTCGTCCAAGTGTCTTACCTGGGGGTGATCCGGTCTTATTTGTGAGAAAGAAAGATGGTTCCCTTAGGATGTGTATAGATTACCGTCAGTTGAACAAGGTTACCATTAAGAACAAGTATCCTCTTTCGAGATTTGATGACCTTTTCAATCTGCTTCAGGGTGCTTCTTGTTTTTTGAAAATAGACCTCAGATCGAGCTACCATCAGTTGAAAGTAAGGGAGTGTGATATTCCCAAGACAGCTTTCAGAACCCGTTATGGTCATTATGAGTTTCTGGTCAAGTTTGTTGGTTTGACCAATGCGCCTGCAGCATTCATGGACCTGATGAATAGAGTTTTCAAACCTTATTTAGATATATTTGTCATCATCTTCATTGATGACATACTAATCTATTCAAGGCATGAAGACGATTATACTAGTCATCTCCGGATAGTTTTCCAGACTTTAAAAGATAAAGAGTTATATGCCAAGTTCTCTAAGTGTGAGTTTTGGCTCGAGTCTGTGGTGTTTTTGGCCCAAATAGTTTCTTGTGATGGAATTCGAGTTGATACCCAAAAGATAGAGACAGTGCTGAATTAGCCTAGACCCACATCTCCAACTGACATTAGGAGTATCTTGGGTTTGGGTGGCTATTATAGAAGGTTCGTGGATGGGTTCTCATCTATTTCATCCCCCTTTGACCAGGTTAACTCAGAAGACAATGAAATTTTAATGGTCTAAATCTTGTAAGAAAAGCTTTCAGGAATTGAAAAAAAGATTGACTTCAGCCCAGTATTAACCCTACCAGAAGGTACTCAAGGTTTTGTGGTGTCTTGTGATGCATCTAGAGTTGGTTTAGGTTGTGTGTTAATACAGAATGGCAAGGTTATAGCTTATGTCTCCACACAGTTGAAAGTTCATGAGAAGTATTACCCAACCCATGAATTAGAGTTGGTTGTTGTAGTATTTACTTTGAAGATATGGCGTCATTATTTGTATTGTGTTCATGTTGATGTATTCACTGATCACAAAGGTTTTCAGTATGTGTTCACTTAAAAAGAACTTAATCTCAGACAAAGGAAGTGGTTAGAATTACTTAAGGATTATGACATGAGTATTCTTTATCACCCAGGTAAGGATAATGTTGTTGCTGATACTTTAAGCAGTACGCCCATGTTGAGGAAGAAAAGAGAGAGTTAGCGAAAGATTTGCATAGACTTGCACACTTACGAGTTTGACTAATGGAATACACATAAGAAGGAGTAGTGGTGATGAATGGGGCTGAATCATCATTATTGTCAGAAGTAAAAGAGAAGCAATACCAAGATCCTATTTTGCTTGAATTGAAGGCAAATGTTCATAAGCAAAAAGTATTAGCTTTCGAACAAGGGGGAGATGGCGTATTGAGATATCAAAGTAGATTTTGTGTACCAATGGTTTTTTATATATATATATTTTTTTATTTTTTTTTATCTTTTTTATTTTTTTTACTTTACCCTCCCTAGGAGCTCCCACCTCTTTTTGCTCCCTTGGTGACTCAAACTCACAACCTTCGGGTTGGAAGTGAGGGGTGCTTGCCATCCGAGCAACTCCCTCTCATCATGTACCAATAGTGGATGGACTCCAAGAGAGGATCATGGAGTAAGCTCATAACTCCAGGTATTCCATTCATCCTGGTTCAACAAAGATGTTTCGTGATTTGAGAGAAGTCTATTGGTGGAGTAGTATGAAAAAGCGCATTGCTGAATTTGTTGCTAAGTTCCCGAATTGCCAAAAAGTTAAAGTATAGAATCAAAGGCCAGGTGGTTTTTCTAAGAATATAGAACTTCAGGAATGTAAGTGGGAGATGATTAATATGGATTTCATCATAGGTTTACCAAGGTCTCGAACGCAGCATGATTCTATTTGGGTGATTGTCAACAGAATAACAAAATCAGCCAACTTTTTGCAGGTAAAGACTACCCATTCAGCAGAAAATTATGCTAAGTTATATCTTCAAGAGGTGGTAAGATTTCATGGGGTTCCGGTCTCCATTATTTCAGACAGAGGTGCGCAATTTACTGCACAGTTTTGGAAGTCATTCTAAAAAGGCTTGGGTTCAAAGGTGTACTTAAATACCGCATTTCATCCTCAGACTAATGGGAAAGAATATCGCACTATTCAGACCTTAGAGGATATGTTGAGGGACTGGGTGATCGATTTCAAAGGTAATTGGGATGATCACCTACCTCTCATCGAGTTTGCTTACAACAATAGTTACCACTCTAGCATCTAAATGGCTCCTTATGAAGCTCTTTATGGGAGAAGATGTAGATTTCCTATTGGACGGTTTAAAGTTGGTGAAACTGGGTTGATAGGACCAAATTTAGTTCATAAACCTATGGAGAAGGTGAAAGTGTTTCAAGAGAGGTTAAAGACGGAGCAGAGTCGCCATAAATCCTACACTGATGTTAGGAGAAGGGAGTAAGAGTTTGAAGTAGATGATTGAGTGTATTTAAAGGTTTCACCCATGAAGGGCGTTTTGAGATTTGGTAAGAAGGGGAAACTTAGCCCTCGATATATTGGACCTTATCGAATAACCAAGAGGATTGGCAAAGTAACTTATGTATTGGAGCTTCCACAAGAGTTAGCAACGGTTCATCCAGTATTTCACATCTCCATGTTGAAGAAATGCATGGGCTATCCTTCATTGATCATACAAACCGAAGATATTGGGATCAAAGATAACTTGTCTCATGAGGAGATTCTTGTTCAGATTTTAGATCGCCAAGTTCGCAAGTTTTGAACCAAAGGGGTAGCATCAGTCAAAGTCCTTTGGAGGAACCAATTTGTTGAGGAAGCTACTTGGGCAGCAGAGGAGGATATGAAGAAGAGATATCCACACCTTTTCGAATCTGTAGAAGTTCTGAATTAAAGTCCTAATACTTTTCTTCACTTTTTATTTGTAAGTCAGCATGTTGTAATTGCGTTGCTTAATTGGGTGTTTGAGCTGAATGTTGCATGTTACACCCTTAGCCTAGTAAGAATAATCTCATTCGAGGAGGAATGTTCCCAAGGGGGAGATATGGTAACATCTCACAAATTGAAATAACTAGGAAGGAGTTAATAATTGGAAATAGTCGTCTTTGGAAAGAATGAAAATCTGGAAATTTTGTTAAGTTAGAATAAGTTGAGTTTTGGTCAAATTCAAATGGCCATAACTGCTAGCTCAGGATGATTTCGGCTTACTATTAGATATGGTAGGAAATCTCTTGGAATAATCTTTCCAATGCCGCCGAGTTTGCGCGATTCTTAGTTCGTATGAATGAGATATGCCCTTTGGAAGTTGGGCTATTTGAATTAGGAAAGTCTAATCGAGATTTTTGGAAGGGTATTTTAGTGTATTCCTTACCAATTGTTTTAATTCGTTTTTAGGAGTTTAATTGGGTAACATTCAGATTTTAGTCAGTTTAGAAAAGTTGAAGTTCGAGCTAGGTCTTGGAGAAAAGAGAAAATAGGAGAAAGGAGAAGAGAAATCAAGAATCGTTAAGAACATTTGAGTTTGACTTGTGGATTTCGTCAAGGGGTGATCTCTACGAGGTATGTGAGATCACATAGCGATGGGTTTGTTCACCCACGCGCCAATCATGATTCAATTCAGCAAAGCTTATTAGATTTGAAAGTAAATCCCTTGAAAACTTTATGAAGTTCGTTTGAATCCCTGTGGGTTGTGTTGTTGGAGTTTGCTTGAGATTGATTCATGTTTTTAGTGGTGTTTACGAGTAGAATCTGATGTATATTGAGGGTATAAATGATTCTAAGTTTTTGGGGGAAAGAACCAATTGAGTTTAGAGGGTTTAGAGATGAACGGAGAGGAAAAGTCGTCAAACACATGGGAATAGGGGTGAGACATCGCGCCAGCTAGCACGCCCCAGACCAGTCCCTGAATTTTGAAGGATGGCTCCCCGTGCCTCTCAGAGCGCTAGGGACGCCAGTTCTCCCCATTCGTTCCCCATCTTTTCGACTTGTTTCTTAGCAATGTACCTATGTTTCTTAGTTGATTCCAACACTCTTAGGTAAATCTAAACATCATGAAATCATCCATAAGAATGAGATCATGAACCTTGAATTAATAATTCAATTCAAGGAAAGTTAAGAGACAAGTCTATGAAGTTAAGCAGCAAGTGAAAAGAAGTTTATAAAAGTTTTTAAAAGTCTTTCTCAAACGTTTTAACTTTGTTTTAAGTCTTAAGTTTCGAGTTAAGCAAAGAGTAAAGAGTTGAGTTCATTTCTCAAACAGCTATAAGGGAACTAAATATTCCCAAGAGTTTAAAATGTCTTCACATTTGAACAAGAAAGGGAACATTGATTCCAAGAGAGCTTTTAAGCTAAGTTTTGAGAAATTATATCAAATCAAAGAAAGAAGTTTGTTTTAAAAACATATGAGCTAAGTATATTTTGGGAGTAGTATTGAGCATCGATATGGGGATGTGAGTTCATATTAACTCAAGTTTCAATAAACCATGTAGCCATCATGAGTAGTAAAGGATCATACTTTTTAGATAACTCCTTAAGTTGCTTTCTAGCATAGACTAGTGGATCCACTTAGTTAAGGTGTTCTATATGACGGCAAAGTATAGGACAGTTCTGACAGCGTGGGCAAGACGTTGTATCACCACTTAGGCTCATAGTGGTGGTTGTCGGTTATAGAATCTCCCACATAAACTACATTACTTTAGTATATGAGTAAAGTTGAGTATGTTATTGCATTTTCTTTAACGAACTAAGATGTTTTCCACTATTTTACGAGATTTCTATATATTGCATATGTTTTATTGCTTTATATTGAGTTAAGTTATTCAGGAGTTGAGTAAAGCCAAGGTAAGTGTTCCTTTCAGACTCTTTTCAAGCCTATGTTGTGTTTAGATTCCAACTTGCATACTTGTACATTCAATGTACTGATGCCAATTGGCATGCATCTTATTATGATGCAGATTTAGGAACCAGGATCATCACCCAGTGCCTCATTGATCCAGTTGAGCACTCAGAGTCAGTTGGTGAGCCTCCTTGCATTCCGGAGGACTCCTTTCTTGTCCCAACATCCCTCTTTGTTTTAGAGGCTTCATAGACAGATAGTATTAGTTCCCTAGTCTTATTCATTTCATATGTATACGTTTTAAGACTTGAGTTGTCGTTTTGGCTAAGATATTATTTCTTAAGTTATTGCATGAGCTATACTTCTTGTGTTTAAGTCTTCCGCTGAGTAAGTAAGCTAGGCCAAAGGTTCGCTTGGGGCCAACAATGGTTCTCGAGTGCTAGCCACATCCGAGGTGTAGGCTCGGGGCGTGACAGCTTTGATATAAGATTCTACCTAGGTCAGTTCCAAACAATCGTATCTTTCAGCATGTAAGGAATTAAGTGTCCTTTAAACTATCAAATTAAAGGTCTATGAGTCTTTTCTTTCCAACTCCACCAAGCTTGCCTCATTTAGAGTTCGGAGTAAAACGTTATGAACATTTTACCAGAGACTACCACGACAAAGTTTTCAGAGTCAATGACCTACTAACCTTATCTACGAGTCATAGAAAGAGTTACAACATGTACTGTTAACTCGTGGAAAAAGTTCTGGAAGTCAAACTTTTATATTCAATTCTTAAGGGTCATAGAAACTTCCACGGGTCCCAAATAGGGTACGTAGAATAAATGTTTTAGCCGTAAAATTTCAATATGAATTCCATAGATAGGATCTACGGTCTGTAGATCAAACCACGAGCCGTAGATGACCCCGTGGAAGGTTTTCAAT
>NC_064293.1:8616478-8747011 GCF_019186545.1 Solanum stenotomum
AGTATTGAGCACCGATATGGGGATGCGAGTTCATATTAACTCAAGTCTCAATAAACCATTTAGCCATCATGAGTAGTAAAGGATCATACTTTTTAGATGACTCCTTAAGTTGCTTTTTAGCATAGACTAGTGAATCCACTTAGTTAAGGTGTTCTATATGACGGCAAAGTATAGGACAGTTCTGGAAGCCTAGGCAAGACGTTGTATCACCACTTAGGCTCATAGTGGTAGTTGTCGATTATAGAATCTCCCACATAAACTACATTACTGTAGTATATGAGTAAAGTTAAGTATGTTATTGCATTTTCTTTAACGAAATAAGATGTTTTCCACTGTTTTACAAGCTTTCTATATATTGCATATGTTTTGTTGCTTTATATTGAGTTAAGTTATTCAGGAGTTGAGTAAAGCCAAGGTAAGTGTTCCTTTCAGACTCTTTTCAAGCCTATGTTGTGTTTAGCATTCCAACTCGCATACTCGTACATTCAATGTACTGATGCCAGTTGGCATGCATCTTATTATGATGCAAATATAGGAACCAGGATTATCACCCAGCGCCTCATTGATCCAGTTGAGCACTCAGAGTTAGTTGGTGAGCCTCGTTGCATTCCGGAGGACTCCTTTTACTTTGCTTTCAGTATTTCATTGTTAGGATGATCGGGGGTCTTGTCCCGACATCCCTTTTTATTTTAGGGGCATCATAGACAGATAGTATTAGTTCCCTAGTCTTATTCAATTCATTTGTATACGTTTTAAGACTTGAGTCGTCGTTTTGGCTAAGATATTATTTCTTAAGTTATTGCATAAGTTATACTTCTTGTGTTTAAGTTTTCCGTTGAGTAAGTAAGTCAGGCCAAGGACTTGGGGCCAACAATGGTTCTCGAGTGCCATCCACGTCCGGAGTCGGGGCGTGACAGCTTTGATTTAAGATTCTACTTAGGTCAGTTCCAAACAATCGTATCTTTCAGCATGTAAGGAATTAAGTGTCCTTTAAACTATCAAATTAAAGGTCTATGAGTCTTTTCTTTCCAACTCCACCAAGCTTGCCTCATTTAGAGTTCGGAGTAAAACGTTATGAACATTTTACCAGAGACTACCACGACAAAGTTTTCAGAGTCAATGACCTACTAACCTTATCTACGAGTCATAGAAAGAGTTACAACATGTACTGTTAACTCGTGGAAAAAGTTCTGGAAGTCAAACTTTTATATTCAATTCTTAAGGGTCATAGAAACTTCCACGGGTCCCAAATAGGGTACGTAGAATAAATGTTTTAGCCGTAAAATTTCAATATGAATTCCATAGATAGGATCTACGGTCTGTAGATCAAACCACGAGCCGTAGATGACCCCGTGGAAGGTTTTCAATAGCTTTTCAAATTAGGGGAATGTATTCCATCAAGTACTCTATTTTCTTTTATTTCTACGCTCTCAACTCCCTAACTCAAAAACAAAACCGCAAAGAAGACAAAAGCTAGGGTTTCAATGCTTCCAAACAAGTTCTTCAAGATTCTTCAAGAACCTTATTCTTCCATGAATGTAAGGCTAATCATAGTGTTGGACTAAGTTCATCCTCACGCCCTACATCTCAATTCACTCAGTAAAAGTTCAATCTAGGGTTCTACCCTCAGTTTCATGAAATTCTTGATATGGTTTATTTTTAGTTTCTGAATTTTAAATCCTTATTTATGAGATTTTCAATATTTTATGCACTGAGATTCTTGAGTGGTTGTTCATACTTGTATTTCCACATGAACCTTATTTATTGAGTTTTGCTAAAAGTACTTATGGCCAGTATTTTCCTTATAGTTATTTTGGAAATTAAAGTGATTCCAAATGAGAGTTTAAATCACTATTTTTAGAAGAGTTTAAGGGGACTTAAATGATCCCAAGTATACTATTTTTACATTGAAAAGAGAATACCATTTTCAGAAAGGACTTCTTTAATGTGCACACATTTGATGTCTCCCCCTTACTTCCAAAGCCTTGAGGCAGTGCAATAAAAACCTCTCAATGTTGATCACCTTGGGAAAAAACATTAAACACATCCATATGAAAGAAAGGCCAATCATGTATTAAAAACCTTGCCAAAGAAAGTGCACATCTAATAGTAACAATCTTTGGAACAGTAGAGAAAGGTAATAAATTCGAATTGAATTTAAAGACACCTAAAAATAAACAATGCTTACATATATATAATTATAAAGGTGGACCAATTGGAGAAATCGTAGAATTATCTCTTTGTGACCTATAGGTCACAAGTTCCAACTGTAAGAGCAATCACTAATGATATTCTCAATTGTGCATCACAAACCAAACTCTACCAAATTTCTACTAATGCATGATGTTTTATGCAATGGACTGCATTATTCTTAATATACTGTCAAAGTTAATACTTATGTAATTCCACATCGAATGGGGTAGGGGTTACTTGGTCTCGTTAAATGATCTTCAGAATTTCTTCCTTCATGAGTTAGCTTTTGGAATTGATCTACTTGATACTTGTGAATGACTTATTTGATACATGTGATTGATATACTTAAAACTAATTGACTGTGAATTATGACTATTGGGCTGTGTGAATTATGTATTGTAAAACTGTTAGGTTGGACTAATTTCTATGCAAGTTGAAGTTTGAGTAGGTTCAATTGGGATGAAAGGAGTACTCGTACTCTAGCTAATTTTGCCATGTTTGTTTGGTTACTTGTTGAGAACAATATTGGTTGATACTTACTCCTTGCTTTTTCACTTGTGTAGGTTCCGACCCCGGATCTATCTAATTGTTCTTCTCCTAGTTACATCTGAGGCTTTCTGAGGATACATTAAGATGTACATTCTTGTCATCCCGGTGAGCCTTCATGTTCTTTATTTTATGCTTGTTTTGTTTCTGAAACAAAGACATTGATACTTGTAATTATATTTCAATTCTGCACTTTATACATTAGCAACTTGTGCACGTGATAACCATATTTTCGGGTTTCATATGAATGAATAAGGTTCCGCTCTTATGTTATTATTGCATACTTTATCCTTTTCTTTCGTGTTGTTGGGGTTGAGTGTCACGTCCCACGCCAACACCCTAGGCATAACTGCCACTCAAGAACCATTGTTGGTCCCCAAGTGAACCCTTGGCCTGGCTCACTACTCAGTGGAAGACTTACTCAGGAATATAGGAACTTCAAATGCAAACCCAACTCATAAAGATATCATTAATGAAAATAGTTTAACTCAGTATATACTGAAATACTCAATAACATAATTGTTCAACTCAAGTCTTTGAAACATCACAAGAAGATGGAAAAAGACTCCTCAAAATTCTACTGTTTATGATGCCTCTAAATACTATGATAGACGTTAGGAAAAGACCCACGACATCTTAACAAAACTGAAAAAAAATAAATGGGGAATCCTTCGGAAGCAAGGAGGCTCACCAAAGCAAATCAGGAATGCGAGTGGTATCAATATAGCGCCTGTTGATGACCCTGAATACCTGTATCTACATCATGAAATGATGAAAGCCAAATGGCGTCAGTACATTGAATGTACGAGCATGCAAGTGGAAAGTTGAAACTGATATAAACATAGCTGAGTTGATAGAAAGGAAGAACATACTGACCCCAACTCAACTCAACTCAAGAATACTCAACTCATGAATATTCAACTCAACTCAACTCAAGAATACTCAACTCATGAATATTCAACTCAACTCAAGGATACTCAGGTCAACTCAATATGAAAGCGATGATAACATGATGTAATATATATATAAAGGTTTTAAAACAATAGATAATAACTCAAAATGTATATACAATAAGAAAATAAACTCTTTACTCTAAATTAGGAGATTTTATAACCGACAACAATCACTATGAGCTACGGGATGATACAGTGTTTCGCCCACGCTTCCAGAACTATCCTATACCTTGCCGGAGTATAAGACAACCTCAACTAAGTGGATCCACTAAGCTAGGCTTAAAAGAAATAAGGAATCATCTAAAAAGTATGACCCTTTACCCATATTGGCATACATGGTTTATAAGGACTTTGAGTTGTCTGAACTCATCCACATATCGGTGCTCAATACTACTCCCAATAACATATACCTCATGCTTGTCACTCCCCAAGCCTACACCCTGGACGTGGATGGCACTTAAGAACAATTGCTATCCCCAAGAAAACCTTTGGCCTGGCTCAAGTCTCAGCGGAAGACTTACTTAACAATATATGAACTCAAAAGTAAAACTTTGAAGACTTACTCAACAACATTTGAACTCAAAAGTAAAACTTTACTCAAAATCTCAAAATAGATACTCAGAATATTTTAAATAAAACATTCACTGGCCAAAAGAGACAACTCGAGTCTCAACATTAACAATGGACATGAAAAAAACTCATGAACTACTACTGTACATATATGAAGCCTCTACTAACTGAGATGGATGTCAGGACAAGACCTACGACATCCTAATAACAAAACTAAAAAATAAACTCAATGTGAAACCCTCCGAAAAGCAAGGAGGCTCACCAACTCTAGCTTGAACACGACTGGATCAATGGAGTGCTAGTTCATGATCCTGATTCCCTATATCTGCATCATAAAAGATGCAGGCCAAATGGAGTTAATATATGGAATCTACAAGCATGCAAGGATAAATCTAAAACATGACATAAGCTTGAACTAGAATTGAAGAAACAACTTACCTCATCTCAACTCAACTAAACCTCAACTCAATTCAATATAAAAGAAATGATAAAGATGCAATATAAAGAAAGATCTTAAAACAGTAGGTAACTACTCAATGTATTTAAGAATACAAAATAACTCATTTTGTATGTAAAAATACAAAATAACTCTATCGGGGAGATTCTCTAACCAACAACCATCACTGTGAGTTATATGATTATACAACGTCTCACTCACGCTGTCAGAATTGCATTATGCTTACTAGAGTATAAGACATCCTCGACTAAGTGGATCCACTAAGCTATGCTTAAAAAGCAATAAGATATCATCTAAAAAGTATGACCCTTTCTACCCACGTTGGCTACATGGTTTATGAGGACTTTGAGATGTATGAACTCGTCCCCATATCGGTGTTCAATACTACTCCCCAAAATATACTCAGCTCATATGTTTAAAAACATTTCGTCATCCTCAAACTTTGAGATTATTACTCAAAAGGTTTCTCTTAAAAGAGATAGTACTCAAAACTACTCATAACTCATTTGGATATCAAAGTTTCTTCCTCATTTTAAATGTAAAAACATTTACTCTTGGGAATACTTCGTTCCTATATATTCATTTTGAAAATGAAAATCAACTCTACACATCCTCATACTGAAGTACTAAAGTCTTAAAACAAGTTTGAAAAAATTGTAAACGACTTCTCAAAATGACTCAAAAGAACTCTCAAGACTTAACTGTTAACTCTACCTTGAATTTGAATTATGAATTAGAGATAATGATTCATGTTATGAATAATCTCTTGATGCTTAGATGTAGTTTAGAGTAGTTAGAATCAGAAAGGAGTAAAGGGATACTTTAAAAGAACTCAGACGGGCCAAACGACGGAAAAGAGGGTGGGGGAAGTTGACCTAGGCGCACTGAGTGGCGCGGGGCGCCAACCCCTAAACTACAGAAGACATTTTCTGGTGCACTGCTGGGGCGGCGCACCTACCCCATGCCCAGAAATCCCGACGATTTTTCTTTCTTGTTTTCTGACCTTAATTCACCTAGAATCGAATGGTTTCTTCCCAACTCACTTAGATTCGTATACTTAACATAAGTACACAAAATCTACTCAAAATAACCCTCAAATTACTAACATTCATCTCAAGAATTTATCAAAACCTCAATAATTAAGATTAACGAGTGAAACTTCAAGAAAGCTCATCAAGAACTCAAAACCTTCAACCTCAAGAACAAAATTGCAATAAAATCACATGATTAGCGTGTGGGTGAACGAACCCAACACTATGAGAACTCACATACCTCCTAGGGATCAAACCTTTGGCGAAGTTCCTCGAATATCCTTAAGAACCTTGATGAACACCTATATAACCTCTCTTTTTTTCTCCTCTTGAACTCTCCTCTCAATACCCTAAGCGTAATTTAGGATTATGAAAACTAGCCTAAATCAGTTTAGACCCTAAAACCCTACAAAAATGTTTTAAGCTGAAGGGGTAAAGAAAAGATGAAAAATACCCCAAATTAATTCGAGTAACTTTCCTTAACTGGACATGATGACTTCAAATGGGCATATCTCCCTCATCCGAACTCAAAACTTAGCAAATTTGGTGGCATTGAAAAACGGATTCAAATACTTTTCATTTGGTATCTTATGGGCCACCTAACACATTTTGTATTGAAAGTTATGGTCGTTTGAAGTTGACCCAAGACTCACAACTTAAGTTTAACTTGAACAAATGTCAAATTAGCTCTTTGCAAATTAGTTCTTTCAAATTCTAGCTCTTTATAAGGCGGGATGTTACAATATCTCTCCCTTAGGAACATTTGTCCTCGAATGAGATCACTCTAAGTAGAACTAAAGGTGGCAACAACTAACACCCTACTCAAACACCCAACATGCCATTCAACCCAACATAGCATATCAATTGAAAGAGTGTTACACAAGGAGTCATTACCTAGGTATGGAATTTCTCCGGAAGAGAAGAGATGTGGGTATCTCTTTTTCATATCCTCCTCAGACTCCCAAGTAGCCTCAATAAATTGGTTCCTCCATAATACCTTGACTAGCGCGACCTCTTTGGTTCTAAACTTGCGAACCTAACNAATTCTCTTGGATATCCAGTAAAGACCAATATACCGGGGACTAAGTTTACTCTTCTTGTCAAACCTCATAACACCCTTCATGGGTGAAACCTTAAAATAAACCCAATCATCCACCTTAAACTCTAAGTCTCTTCTTCTAACATAAGTATAGGATTTCTGATGACTCTGTGTTGTTTTCAACCTTTCCTCAATGATCTTCACTTTCTCCATAGCTTGATGAACTAATTCTGGTCCTACCAACCCAGCTTCACCAACCTCAAACCATCCAATAGGAGATCTGCATCTTCTCCCATAAAAAGCTTTATAGGGAGTCATTGGGATGGTAGAGTGATAACTATTGTTGTAAGAAAACTCAATTAGACGTAAGTGATCATCCCAATTACCATTGAAATCGATCACACACGCCCTCAATATATCCTCTAAAGTATGAATCGTATGATCTGCTTGACCATAAGTCTTAGGATGGAAAGCAGTACACAAATTCACCTTTGAACCCAAATCTTTTTAGAAAGACTTCTAAAATTATGCAGTAAATTGTGTACCTCTATCTCAAATAATGTACACTGGAACTCCATGAAGTCTGACTATCTCTTGAATATATAACCTAGCATAATCTGCTGATGAATAGGTAGTCCTTACCGATAAAAAGTGTGCTGATTTAGTCATCCGATCTACAATCACCCAAATAAAACCATTTTGCATGCGAGACCGCGGCAAACTAGTGATGAAATCCATATTGATCATCTCCCACTTCCATTTTGAAATATCTATATTTGAGCCATAACATCGTGCCTTTGGTGCTCTACCTTAACTTGTTGACAATTCGGGCACTTAGCAATGAACTCTGCAATACACTTCTTCATTCTACTCCATCAATAGACTTCTCTCAAGTCGCGATACATCTTTGTGGAATCAGGATGGATCAAATATCTAGAGCTATGAGCTTCTTCCATGATCCTCTCTTAGAGTTCATCCACCTTTGGTACACACAACCTACCTTGATACCTCAATACACCATCTCTCCCTTATTCAAAAGCCATCACTTTCTGCTTATGAATATTTGCCTTCAATTCAAGAAAAATATGGTCTTGGTCTTGGTCTTGTTTCTCTTTCACTTCAGACACTAATGATGACTCAGCCCCATTTATCACCACTACTCCACCATCATTAGAATCCAACAAGTGGACTTCCAAGCATGCAAGTCTGTGCATATCCTTAGCTAATTCCTTCTTTTCTTCCTCAACATGGGAAGTACTACCCATAGACAACCTACTCAAAGTATCAGCAACAATATTAGATTTACATGGGTGACATAGAATACTCATGTCATAATCCTTGAGTAACCCCAACCACCTCATCTGTTTGAGATTAAGCTCTTTCTGACTTAATACATACTGAAGACTCTTATGATCGGTGAACACATCTACATGAACATCATAAAGATAGTGACGCCATATCTTCAAAGTGAACACTACAACATCCAACTCTAGATCATGAATTGGGTAATTCTTCTCATGAACCTTAAGTTGTCTGGAGGCATAAGCTATAACTTTTCCATTCTGCATCAATACACAACCCAGTCAAACTCTGGACGCATCACAATACACAACAAAGCCTTGTGTACCCTCTGGTAAGGTCAACACTGGGGCAGTAGTCATATAGTTTTCAATTCCTGAAAGCTCTTCTCACAAGCATCAGACCATTAAAACTTTACCGTCTTCTGAGTCAACTTAGTCAACGGGGATGAAATATATGAAAACCCCTCAACAAACCTCATATAACAACCAGCCAATCCCAAGAAACTCCCAATATCAGTCAGAGACGCAGGTCTTGTCCAGTTCTGCACTGCCTCAATTTTATGAGTGTCAACTCGTACCCCTTCACCAGAAATAATGTGGCCTAAGAATGCCACTGACTCAAGCCAAAATTCACACTTAGAGAATTTAGCATACAATTCTCTATCGTTGAGAGTTTTGAGAACTACTTTGAGATGCCTAGCATGGTCCTCCTCATTCCTCGAATATATTAGAATTTCATCAATGAAACGATAACAAACATATCAAGATAAGGCTTAAACAATCTGTTCATAAGGTCCATGAACGATGCATGAGCATTAGTCAAACCAAATGACATGACCAGAAACTCATAATGACCATAATGGGTCCTGAATGTTGTCTTAGGGATGTCACTTTCTCTTACTCTCAACTAATGATAGCCTGATATGAGGTCTATCTTAGAAAAACAAGTGGCACCCAATAGATCATCAATCCTCGGAAGGGGATACTTATTATTTATTGTAACCTTGTTCAATTGGCGGTAATCAATACACATCCTAAGTGAACCATATTTCTTCCTCACAAATCAGATCGGAGCGCCCCAAGGTGAGACACTGGGTCGAAAGAAACCTTTATCAAGAAGGTCTCTCAACTGCTTGTTTAACTCTTTTAACTTAATTGGAGCCATTCTATATTGCGGAATAGAGATAGGACGAGCATCAGGAATAATATCTATACCAAAGTCTATTTATCTCTCATGAGGGACTCCGGGAAGTTCATCTGGAAAGACCTCTGGAAAGTCACTCACAACTGGAACTGACTGAATAGGTAGTGTCTCAACACTAGAGNCCCAAGAAACTCCCAATATCAGTCGGAGACGCAGGTCTTGGCCAGTTCTGCACTGCCTCAATTTTATGAGTGTCAACTCGTACCCCTTCACCAGAAATAATGTGGCCTAACAATGCCACTGACTCTATCGTTGAGAGTTTGGAGAACTACTTTGAGATGACTAGCATGGTCCTCCTCATTCCTCGAATATATTAGAATTTCATCAATGAAATGATAACAAACATATCAAGATAAGGCTTAAACACTCTGTTCATAAGGTCCATGAATGATGCATGAGCATTAGTCAAACCAAATGACATGACCAGAAACTCATAATGACCATAATGGGTCCTGATTGTTGTCTTAGGGATGTCACTTTCTCTTACTCTGAACTAATGATAGCCTGATATGAGGTCTATCTTAGAAAAACAAGTGGCACCCAATAGATCATCAATCATCAGATGGGGATACTTATTCTTTATTGTAACCTTGTTAATTGGCGGTAATCAATACACATCCTAAGTGAACCATATTTCTTCCTCACAAATCAGATCGGAGCACCCCAAGGTGAGACACTGGGTCGAAAGAAACCTTTATCAAGAAGGTCTCTCAACTACTTTTTTAACTCTTTCAACTCAGTTGGAGCCATTCTATATTGCGGAATAGAGATAGGACGAGCATCAGGAAGAATATCTATACCAAAGTCTATTTATCTCTCATGAGGGACTCCGGGAAGTTTATCTAGAAAGACCTCTGGAAAGTCACTCACAACTGGAACTGACTGAATAGGTAGTGTCTCAACACTAGAGTCATTAACTCAGACTAAATGATAGACACACCCCTTGTAAACTAACTTTCTCACCTTTAAGGTACGAAATAAAATTACCCTTAGGCACTGTTGAACTACTCATCTACTCAATAACTAGATCATTAGGAAACTAGAGCATAACTACTCGAGTTTTACAATCAATTGAGGCATAACAAGCATGAATCTAGTCCATACCTAGAATGACATCGAAATCCATCATATCTAACTCATCTAAGTCAGCCATGGTGTCCTTGTGATTGAAAAAATAACACAATCATGGTAAACTCTCACAGCTAGAACAGGTGTAGAAACACTAAAAGGTTCAGGAAGAATATCAAAATTCATAGCAATATAAGGAGTCACAAAAGATAGATTGGCTCCTGGATCTAGCAAAGCATATGCATCAAAAGTAAAGACTTTGATCATACCAGTGACAACATATGGTGAATTCTCTTGCTCTTGGCAACTGGTGATAGCATACAGATGGTTTGCTCCTCCGCTTATCCCTGAAGTAGCTCATCTAGGTCCAACTTTGTCTGGTGGAGTCTGTGAAGAAGATAGGGATCTATTGCCCCCATTACCACCACCCTGCATGTTCTTAGGGCACTCTCTCATGAAGTGACCTGCCTGACCACACTTGAAGCAACCAGTGGAGCCATCACGACACACTCCTTGGTGGTTCCTACCATAGTGAGCACATGCAGGAGTCCCATTACCTCATTGTGCCAAACTACCTTGAGATTATGCAGCTCTAACTCTAAAATTCTGCTAACTCTGATTCTTAAACTCACCTCTGTTCCTTGGTGCAGGTGCACTAGAAGATGATGGAGCAGGTCTATTTGACTTTTGTTGGAATGATGACCAGTTCACATTACTCGTCTGCTGCCCGAACTCATTTCATGTTGTCTTAGTCTTTTTGTTTCGGAACTCCTCTATCTCTTAGCTTATCTTCCTAAACATGTTGCACATGGATCATCAGTCTTGCTATGTCCATGTCCCCTATCAACATAGCAGCCTTACCCTCTTTGCTCGACAAACAAGACAACCCCGACATAAATAAACTCATCCTGCTCCTCATATCAGCAACCATTTTCGAAGCATAATGGGACAGTTGGAAGAACTTGAGGTTGTACTAATGCACACTCATAAATTCTTGCTTAAGAGTAAGGAAATCCCTTACCTTTGCCTCTCTCAAATCACAGGGAAGAAATGCCCCAAGAAGGCCTCATCGAACACAGCCCAGCTCAAAATTGGTGCACTTTCAGCTCTACCCTTCTTTCATTGGTCGTACCACACTCTAGCAACACCATTCAGTTGGTATACAGCTAGTTTCACACGCTCAGCATCTAATATATGCATCACCTCAAACACTTTCTGCAACTCTTCTACAAAGTTTTCTGGATCCTTTATTACACTTGAACCAATGAAGTTGTAACGATCCTAAAAATGAACTAGTGAAACTAGAGCCTCACATGTGAGTTTGGAGTTGAGAACTTGATGAAATGATGAGAAATGACCGTGACGTCCGGAAACTAGTCATTTGAACTAGTGAGCTCTAAGGGTCAACTTTAAATGGTCATATCTTTTAGCTCAAAAATGAATTAGGTGGACCTTTACCTATCCAATTAAATGTCTTTGAGTCCTCTTTCCAATGCCACCGAGTTTGCCCAATTCCGACCTTGGAGTAAAAAGTTATGCCCGAAATATCGAAGCACTGTCAGGCTGAAAAAAAATGGGCGAACTAAGACGGGAAGGGGTAGAATTTTTAAGTTAAGATTTTATGGGTCCTTAGTCCTTTTCAAAATTGACCCTATGCTATTTTATTCTTTTCCTAGCAACTATAAGACCTTTTTATGACTTAATTCCTTTCATTTAAGTCACTCCTCTTAGAATTAAAAAAGAAACCCATCTCCTTTCATATATTTCTCTCTAACTCAAGGAAGAAGAGGAGTTGGAGCTAGGATTGAAGATTTCGAGTGCTTCTTCTTCAATTTTCGTGGGTTTTCAACTTAGAGGTATGGGGATCCTTATCCTTGATTATTCTTTCTTTCAAGGAACCCAATCAAAAGGTTTTCAAGGTTTTTCAAATACACACAAAAAACCTATTTCGATTCTAGCATGGGTTCTTCCATAAAAAGGTTTCAAATGATGATTTATATGGTTATTAATAATTATTAATGGTTTTTAGAAAGACATTCCCATGAACCCATGTTTTCTCAAANATGCAAGGGGAAATCTAAAACATGACATAAGCTTGAACTAGAATTGAAGAAACAATTTACCTCATCTCAACTCAATTCAATATAAAAACAATGACAAAGATCCAATATAAGGAAATCTCTTAAAATAGTAAGTAACCACTCAATGTATTTAAGAATACAAAATAACTCAGTTTGTATCTAGAAATACAAAATAACTCTATCTCGGAGACTCCCTAACCGACAACTATCATTATGAGCTATATGATGATACAACATCTCACCCACGGTGCCAGAATTGTCATATATCTTATCGAAGTATAAGACATCCTTAACTAAGCGGATCCACTAAGCTAGGCTTAAAAAGCAATAAGTAATCATCTAAAAAGTATGACCCATTCTACCCACGTTGGCTACATGGTTTATGAGGACTTTGAGTTGTATGAACTCGTCCCTATATCGGTGCTCAATACCACTCCCAAAAATATACTCAGCTCATATGTTTAAAAACATTTCCTCATCCTCAAACTTTGAGATTATTACTCAAAAGGTTTCTCTTAAAAGAGATAGTACTTAAAACTCCTCATAACTCATTGGGAAATCAAAGTTTCAAATATAAAAACATTTACTCTTGGAAATACTTAGTTCCCATATTTACTCTTAGGAATACTTAGATTTCATATATTCATTTTAAAATATGAAACTCAACCCTACCCATCCTCATACTCAAGTACTCAAGTCTTAAAACAAGTTTTAAAAGATTCTGAAAGACTTCTCAAAATGACTCGAAAGCACTCTCAAGACTTAACCCTTAACTCTACCTTTCATTTGAATTATGAATTCAAGGTTATGATTCATGATATGAATGATCTCTCGATGCTTAGATGTAGTTTAAAGTAGTTAGAATAAAAAAGGAGTAAAGGTATACTTAAAAGGAACTCAGACGGGATAAACGACGGAAACGGGGGTGGGGGCAGGCGACCCTGGCGCACTGAGTGGCGCCGCGCGCCACCCCCTAAACTACAGAAGACATTTTCTGGCGCGCCAGCCCCCTGCCCAGAAATTTCGATGAATTTTCTTTCTCGTTTTCTTACCCTAATTCGCCTAGAATCTAATGGTTTCTTCCCAACTCACTTAGTTAGAATACCCAACATAAGTACACGAAAATCTACTCAAAACAACCCTCAAATTACTACCATTCATCTCAAGAATTCATCAAAACCTCAATAATCAATATTAACGAGTGAAACTTCAAGAAAACTCAGCAAGAACTCAAATCCTTCGACCTCAAGAACGAAATTGCAATAAAATCATATGATTGGCGTGTGGGTGAACGAACCCAAAACTATTAGTACTCACATACCTCTTAGGGATCAATCCATTGGCAAAATTCCTCGAAAATCCTCAAGAACCTTGACGAACGGCTTGAACCTCTCCTCTTTTCTCCTCTTGAACTCCTCTCAAAACCCTAAGCGTAATTTAGAATTATGAAAACTAACCCAAATCAGTTTAGACCCCTAAAAACCTACTAAAAACGTTTTAAGCTGAAGGGGTAAGGAAAAGATGAAAATACCCCTCATTAATTCGGGTAACTTTCCTTAACTGGACAGGCTGACTTCAAACGGGCATATCTCCCTCATCTGAACTCAAAACATAGCAAACTCGTTGGCGTTGGAAAGAGGATTCAAAGACCTTTCATTTGGTATCTTATGGGCCACCTAACTCATCATGTACTGAAAGTTATGGTCGTTTGAAGTTGACCCAAGACTCACAACTTAAGCTTAATTTGAACAAATTTCAAATTAGCTCTTTCCAAATTAGTTCTTTCCAAATTAGTTCTTTCTAATTCTAGTTCTTTCTAAGGTGGGATGTTACAATGTTCATATGTTTAAACTCTAGCTTTGCTTCTAACAATTAGTAAAATTCTTGAGAATCAAATTACTTTAGGCATGATTATTTAATCAACACCACTTAAATTTCTCAATTTTAATATTATTTATCAGATATTTATTTTATTTAGAGAAAAAATTAAAATTATTTAATCAACACCACTTAAATTTATCAATTTTAGTACTATTTATCATATATTTATTTTAAACTTAATGAGTTGATTTAAAATTACTTAATTAATATCACTTAAAAAATAATTTTGTGAACAAATATTGTGCCCCGTGCACTGCACATGTTCTTCATATATATATATATATATATATATGAGCTCTTAAATTTTTACAAAAGAAAAAATAATTTATTTTTAAAAAAATCTTTATTTAAAGTATTGAACCCAATGACATCTTAATAAAATTTTGAAATATGCGCACTACTAATATTAAAGTTAAACTATCTCTAAAATTACTTAATCTCATCTCTATTTATCACTCAAACTTCACTTCTCACTCTATATACAAAAGTCATTAACATTCAATTTCACAAAATATTTATTTATTTGCACGCTTTCTCCTCTTTATTTCTCATCTTTCTTTGAAGAAAAATAAAAGGAAAAAGAATGTTAATGATGTGGCACAAACTGAAGAAGGCACTCTCACTTAAGCCTAAGGTTAAGAATTTCCAGAATGAAACATACCATTGCTATTCACCTGTTATTCCTCCGTCTTCCTCCTCCTTGTCTTGTTTCTCCAGTTCCACCACACGATCATCCAAAGTCCATTTTTATTTTCTCCTCTCTTTTTAATTTTTGTTTTTTTATGTTCCGTATCCTCCCTTTTTTGCTAGAAATTCTCCATCCTTGTTCCCCTTCTTACTTTGTGACAACCGCCAGATTGGTTTATCACTAGAAGTGGCAATTGACGAAAGACCAACAAAAATTTGTGACTTTCTAAGTAAAATTTAATTCTTGTTCTTACTTAAGTACCTTTAATTTATAATTTTGATTAAAATGACAAGTGAGGTGGGGATGAATTGCCTTAACTAGATAGACTGCACTCAAACGGGCATATCTCCTTTATCCGAATTTAAAATTTAGCAAACTCGGCCTTAAGATATATGAATTCTCTACAAGTGTTCATGCGTGATTAAGAATTTTCTGTAATATTTCCAACAATATATTGATGTTGCTCATGCTTTTATTGTTGGGTTGTGTGCAGAATCGAAGATATTTCTTCATTTGCCAACAAACTTGTCTGTAAACACACTGGAGGAACATTGTTGGAATTACACTCAACCTTTTATTGGAATTGCTCAAGCATTTATTCTATCTAGTCAAATTTGCTTCTTTGACTTAATTTCTTGGGAATGCACCAGTACATGTGCAATAAACTTCAACACCTTAGCATAATTGGGAGAATACATTAAAATTAGGTTATTCAAACTATTTAAAAATGTACAAATGTATTATGAACTCTTAAAAATTACTCTCTCCGTCCAACAATAGTTGTCTATTATACTAAAAATAATTATCCAATAATACTTGTCCAATTTAGAAAATCAAAAGATAATTTACCTTTTGTGTCTATTTTACCGTTGATATTAAATATTATTTATCATTTAACACATTTTTCAAAGCATTAAATTTAATAAAGTCAAAGAATAATATAGTAATATTATTCCTATTATTTATTGTTTCTTAAGGGTGTGTCAAGTCAATAGTAGACAACTATTGTTAGACAGAGAGAATAATACTTTTTTTTAAAATCCAACATAGATATGATCACATTTTTGAGAAGTTCGAGCAATATATAATAAAGGGAAGTGCTAAATGGCCAGAAAATTTGGCCAGAATTTGACCAGAAAATTAAAAAAACTATAATATTTTTTTTTATTTTAAAACAAACTGATCTTTTTTCCATTTTTTAGTTAAAATGTATTTAAGTTAAAAGGGTAAGAATATTTAAAAAGTTAAAATAACATTAAAAAAAAATATCATTCTGGTCAAATTCTAGTCAAATTTTCTGGCCAAAAAGATTTTTGGGAAAATTGTATATAATAGCAAACTATTAATTCAAATTAAATACTATAAATATAGTTTGATTTAATTGTACCTCATAGCAAACTGTTGTTATTTCACCTCTCTCCTGGTGAATCTCGCTCGCCACTCTCGTTCTCTCCCTCGCCTCTCTCGTTTTTTATACAAACACAAGTGTATAAAGTGCGTTTGTGTTTGTATAAAGTGAGAGAATATTGTATATATACATATATTTTCGTTCCCCTCTCTCCCCTCTCCCAAATCTCGCTCGCCACTCTCCCAGATCTCGCTCTCTCACTCGCCTCTCTCACTTTATACAAAAACGCAAATGTATAAAATGCGTGAAAATTGTATATATACATATATTTTCGTTCCCCTCTCCCAGATCTCGCTCGCCACTCTCCCAGATCTCGCTCGCTCACTCGCCTCTCTCACTTTATACAATTGATCTTTTTGTATATGTATACCAAAGTAGATTATACAACTGTTTTTTTGGTATATGTATAGCGAATTATACATATATATGTTTGCTATGGAGCGCAATTATGCAAACTTTGCTATAGCATACAAATATGAATTTTGTGTTTGCTATATGTGAAAGTTGCTCAAGATTTTTCCTATAATAAAAATACCAAAGATCAATAATGTGGGGAAGCTGCTAGCAGTTGTGATAGTTCCCAATAAAGTTTTGCACCCACAAGTATTGGATATTTCAAGTCCATATTGCCAGGAAGGAGAACAAGGCAGTAGTNCAACACAATTTCGTCGGTTATTTTTCACACAAAAATACATAACACTCTTAAAAAGAAATTATTATTTTTTAAAAAGAATTATTTTTTGTTAATTTTTAATTTTTTTAACTAAAATTAACTGACACGTGTCGATTTAAAATAAGAAGTTGCATTTGAAGAATATATATAAAATAAAGAAATCATAAAAATAGTATTTTGTGTTCAAATGGAACAGAAAAAATGGAGTTCAAGGGTTAAAATGGAACAAGGCTAAGTTGGAGTGCCAAAATGAAAAATTGGGCCAAGTTTGAGGGGCTGTGTATGTGTTTGGCCTATCTAATACATGGTAAACATACCTTCCAAAATTTTTATGACAAGTTTTTAGTCCAAAACACAATTTGGTATATAATAATATACATCCAATATAGAAAAGTTTCATATTTCTTTTTTACAAAAATGTTTAGAAGTTATATACAATATTATACACCAATATAAAACTTGATACAAAATAGACCCAATTGTGAAACTATATACCCAAATTGGACCCAATATAAAGTATTTGCCCGTAATGGACTCATGGCCCAAATTATTTACTCACTTATCCCACTTTTTTTCTTTCTTATTTGGGAAAATTATATGGTTAAGCAAAGATATATTAGTTAATTAGCAATCATAGCTATAGTTTTAGTTAGTTACCACTCGCGATCAACATTCAGTAATAATTATGTGGGCTGGGGTTTCGAGTTTGTATAATTCACACGTTTGTAGAATTCGGAATTTGTATATTATAATTTGTATAACTTTTGTGTAATGTAAATTTGTGTAGTATAATTTCTATAACTGTTAAAAGTTCAGATGTTTGTGTTTGTATAAATTCGTAATTTTGATTTATACAAAAATTATCTCAATTATACAAATGTGCCCGTAAATTATACAAACTCACCCGCAAATTATACAAACAAGACAACTTAAATTGTAGGTACAACCCGTAAATATGCAAACTATAGCTATGAAGCATAATTAAGTTAATTATAGTGGCTATTTACGAAAATTTTCCTTCTTATTTTGCGCATGATATCAACATGACGTCAACATCACTACTATGAATTAATCCTCTGTGATACTCTGTTAGTATATCGATACCATATTGGTATCATATAGGGCTGAGCTTAATCCTCTGTGATACTTTGTTGGTCTGTTGATACCATATTGGTATCATATAGGGCTGGGCTTAATCCTCTGTGATACTTCATCGGTATATTGATACCCTATCGGTATCATTTAGGATTGGGCTTTTAAAAGGAAAAAAAACAATTAAGAGAAAATTATTAAAGTCACAATCTTATTTACTAAACTCTAAATTAGTAAAAAAAAATTATTTTTTGTGATCTCCGTCGGTATATTGATACCATATCAGTATCATATAGGACTGAGTTTAATTCTCTATGATATTATGTTGGTATATTGATACCCTATCGGTATCATAAAGGATTGACCTCTTTTTTTAAGAAATAAATAAGAAAGAGTTAAGAGAAAACTATTAAAGTAACAATCTTATTTATTAAACTCTAAATTAGTAGAAAATATATTTTTATATTTTTTTCTCTTTTTGCAAATTTTTAAAAAATTGAATCTAAATTGTGAGTATTTTTAAATTAAAATATTGAAGAATTGAAACATACCTCAATAATACCATGACAATATGTAGATATACCATAATAGTATCATGGATGATTGAGTAATGTCATTGGAGTTCTTGAAGCAAACCTCAATGAAAACACTGCTCAGTCACTCATTGATACCACCAGAGTATATTATATTTTGATGGTATCAAGGAGGAAGAAGCAGTCCTTCAATGTAGACATTGCTCAGCTCAGTTACTCTTTGTTATCATCAGAGTATATTCATATACTACAAATATACTGTGATGGTATCATAGAGGAAAAAAAGGGTGGGCGCTGATGTTAGCGCATGAATTATATGTCTTTTTAAAATAAAAAGGGGGTATGAAAGTAATGGGGAATTTAAGGGTAAATATTTTACTTTTTTGGGGTATAAGTGTTCTTTTTTCCAAAATTATAAGATATATTTATATACTCATATATAGTATTATACAATTTTATATGCTATTATATAAAAATCGATGTTTCATCAAACTTTGCTAGTTGATTTCTCTCAAACGACAAGACAATCTTCTGAAAATTTGTGGAGAGGAAGATTAGTGATATCCTATCACCCCCAATAGGTGAGACATCATAAATCTTAGTAGAATTTTATGGGGAAATATTCTGGAAATAGTTGACACTTTGCTCTTGTGATTTCGCTGTAGTAATTGAGATTGTAATTTGCGATTTCCTAGAATAGTGGATAAAATTTTGAGACGATTATTGTTGGAATAGATTTATCTCATCAAGATATATTATTTTTTACAAGTATGAATTTTTGGAGGCCGGGAGAGGGATTTGGCCCCATAACAGCCTTCTAGGAATTTTAATTACTTCTCTTTTGGATCAATTTAGATAAGCATTAAAAAAAATTATAAAATTATGTAAACTAACTTTATGCGTTGAACTATAGTATAATTATCTCCTTTTTAAGGGGGAGTACTGATTTGACTTTGAAATACTGCAATTGTCGAGACTTGTACAAAAGCCTCGGAGAGTGGTACGCGCTGCATATTGTTATTTTTGCCAATAGACTCTATGTATTGAACTAGTTGCCTGCTATTTTGAGCTTATGAATTAGAATTATGTCTTCTTCTTAGACAGCTTAGCCTATTTTTTTGCAATTTCCTTTTATTTCAACTTCAAATTGCAACATGATATTTGACACGATCTAGAGCTAAGTTATTTAATTTAACTTTAACCTAACTGTGAAACACATTGTCTAATGAGTTTCATCAAAGCAGTAAAAGTAGTATGTAGAGAATACATTGGTTTTATGTAAAAATAACTGGCTCACAAAAGGTATAAAAATCACGACCTATACCTCTACACAACTCACACACCTTCCAAGATATGTGTTCCCAAATCTTCAAGTTATAATACAATAACCCAAATCCAATTTACAACTCACTAAACTAATATCAACAATAAAACTTAGTGAACAACTCCAAATTTATGTATACTAAAGCTCTTAGCCTAACTTTGCACTAGGACTCAAGTCTTCAATATGTTCCTTCAATGTTGTAGCAGCACATGCAAAGTTAATTTAATCCAAAGCAATGAATTAGTTTAAGTAGGGAGACACTAATCTACACCATTGAGGTAACCATTTCTAAGACAATATCAGACCATCTCCAACCCATCTCTATTTTACTCTCTATTCTCTATATTTGGAGAGTAAAATAGAGAATGGATTCTTCAACCACTCTCTATTTCACTCTCTATTCTTCAATTATAGAGAGGTGAATAGTAGTTCTCCAAATTTGGAGAACTACTATTCACCTCTCTATTTTACTTTTTGATTATTATAATATTATTTTTATTATATTATTAATTGAGTCTTATCATTTGTAATTATTTTCTAATGTAATATAACATATAAAAATATATTATTAATAAGTTACTATATTATTTCTATTATATAAGATTATTAATTAAGTCTCTAATATTTGTAATTATTTTCTAAGTAATATAACATCTAAAACATATTATTGATAAGTATACTACTTCCATCCTGAATTAACAATTTTTCTAATTTAATTTTAAATTTTTTTTTGTCATTTTAAATATGTAATTTGGATTATGATTATTTTTCATTATGAAGTATGCACAAAATTTACATGATAATTCAAACAATTGACTTTTATATTATAGTGACAAATTATTAAACTACACTTTTAATTTTAAAGAGCATGAAAATATTTGATGTAATAGTTCAAAATGGAATAGGGGAAGTAAATTAGTACATGAAATAATTGGATACAAGATAAAATTGTTAATTTAAATAATTTTTAGCTACACACAAAAAAATAAGGACAAAAAATGCTCATTTTGAATTCCGTAATACATTAATGGAACATTTATGAGAGTAACATAATAATCTTGAAAGTTGAGTATTTATGTAAAATTTAAAATAAATTTTATGATGATACTATATTTATGATGCAATTATATTTTATCAATGATTTCACTTTTATTTGAATTGTTCCTTAATATGTATTATATATAATATTTCTTGCAATTTATGTTATTTAGAAATTTAGAATAAAATATAATTTTATATTAAATGAAGAATTTGAAAAATAAAATAAAATTTTGTATTACATAAAGATTATAGAGTGATTATTTGCAAAAAGAAGAAATGATTTATATTATGAAATAAGAAAATAAGAATGAAATAGAAATAATAATATAATATTAAGGAGAGAGAAAAAGATTCTTTTTTTAGAGAGTAAAATAGAGAATTGGGTTGGAGTTGGTTGTCTGAAAAAATAGATAATTCTATATTTTGAGAGTAAAATAAAGCATAGGGTTGGAGTCAATACATTTATATATAAACATAAAAATATATTAAAACATTGACACGCAATTTTTATCGAATCTAAATTTTTTTACAATTTTTATTACTTAAATATATCTTTTAAATCTAAATTAAATATTTTAATTTTATCTTATTTTAGTAGGTTTGTTTTTAAAGATTTAAAAACAACAAAAATAGAGTCGCGTTTTAAGGTAAGTTTTATATTCAGTTTTTTCAAAAGATTTTTTTTATAAAAAATATATGTTCTTTTTTAATTTAGAATTTTATAAATAAACTAGTGTTTCTTAAGTATATTTTTAAATTAGTTATTTAATTTTGCTTATATTTTTATTAGTTCAAAATAGTTACCTCATATTTTTATCATTATATTTTATATTTTATTTTTGTATTACAAAACAAAAATCAAATAAGAAAACAATAACTCTTAACTCCTCCCCACTAATCCTTACCTCACCCCATTACCCCTATATACACTCCACAACCATCCACTGTCGCCCTCAAATACTCTCTACACCAACATATTACAACACACACACAAAAATTCACGTAGAAAGTACGAAGAAAAAAACAATATAAACCATGTTGGATAATCGATTATCCAACATCCTACATATCTTGGTCTAAACACCTTTACATGTTTAATCCAGTTTCTCTCTTTAGTGATCCTCAAACTTATTTTCCTAGATAGACTCTTCTCTGGTCCATAAAATAAGTCATAACATGATAGTGAAAATAATCTTTTCACATTATCTAACGTGAGAGTCGATAGCTTGTGTGGGAGAGCCAAAGTCGTTGTGGCTTGAGCCAACACTTTGAAAAGCAGCTGGAAACTCCACATTAGTCACTTGTTTGGCCAAACGTTCGGCTGGAACTTGTGCAGTCTCTTGACGAGCTTCTTGTTCCACATTCTCACATATAGAGTTACACTCTATCGCACGACTTTAGAATAATGAAAGAAGTGGAATTTCCTAAACATCTTATAACCTCGCATTCATAAATGTGGCACGCTTCACACTCATGAACAAGACTCTACTCGACATGGCTGATGAGACATCCTAGGATCTTTCTAAACCTTGTGCTCTGAATACTAAGTTTGTCACGACCCAAAGTACACCCTAGACGTGAAATGAAGTATAGGACCCCAAGAGGCCCTACCCAAGTCACTTAGCATACATTATACAAGATAATAGAAATAAAGAGTTTGAAAGATAGCATTTCACAATTCAAAAGAGTTTGACAAAAGCGGAAGTCTAACATAAGTCTTAATAGTCATCTAATACATCATAAGCAATAAAGGCATCTCGGTCCTCCAAACATGAGGACTCGCCACTCTTCGAAGCCAATGAAACAAACTAGCCACGAGTATGAGAGGTAGGAATGTCGAATCCTACATTAGTAAAATAATGTAGGCATACGCATGCATTAGTACATGAAATGTACTAAGTATGGGGCAATATGCATAAACATAGGCATGATATCATGAATGGCTATAGTCATGATCATTCTTTGAACATTTAAAGACTAAAAGAAGAAATGACATGTAAATCAGGAAACATGGTTAAAACATTGAAATAAGAGATATGAGGAAAGCTTTGAAAAAACATAGTCATTTTGTTGGATAATTGCTTTAACCGACAATAAGACCATGAGAGTTATATCATGGAATCTGGTATATCCCTCATACCAAAATAAGGGGAATCTACTTGCCAAGCTAAACTTCGTACATATCATCATTTGATAAAGCGGATCCACTACATAGGTCGTTTAAGGCAATCCTACGGGAGCACGTAGATTGGGACTAGAAGTTGCTACTAGAGACTACCTTAATTGAGCCTCCACCTCAAAGCTCTTTCGGTGCTAAGTCTAAAAATCCTAACAGAATAGATAAAAGTCAAATATCATTTTAACATAGGAAAGACAATAATCAATACCAATCCACACTTTTGAGATCAAAACATAGAATAAATTCTTAAACATAATTCAACATGGATGAGAAAACCTTACACCAATGTGAATTCATTTGTGAGAAATACCTTTCACAATCATGATCATCATAGTAAGTGAGAAATATTTTCACAATAGCATTGATACTTTGCTTTTTAAAGCATTCCCAAATCATTTATAATCATTTCATAAAAACATGTATATCTTCATAATTCCATATTTCATTGTTCATGAGATCATCATAGGATCATAGTCGAAAACATAATTTAGGCATGGGTCAATGAAATTTCAAATAAATATCATATATTAACCTCAAATTATGCATTAGAATACTTAATCAACAACAATCACTCATAATTGGATGAAACCCACATTTGTTGAATTGAAACCCTAATTTGAACAATGAAAATTGAATTGGGAAGTTGAAATCATTGAGGACCCCATTGAGGAAAAGACTCCATGGGTGAATACCCACATACCTTGCTATTCAAAGCCCAAAAGAGATGGTGAATTGGAGACTTGAATGAAACTCTAGCTCTTCTTCTTCTTCCTTAGGTTAAGTGAACTTTGGGGATGATGAATTTGGTCAAGTTTAGGGATTTTAGGAAAAATGAATTGAAAATGGGTAATTTGTGGCTTAAAACCCTTATATAGGGGTTATGGTAGAAGGCAAAATGAAGTAGTACAGGATTAAAAGAATTAGGAAAAGATCCAAAAGCCTCTTTAAATGAATTGTCAAACTCGACCTACGATTTGGACCTACGAACCGTAGGACTATCTACGGTGCGTACTGGTAAATTGTAGACTAAGTACTGAGACCATTATTTTGGACTAACTTTGACGGACCCTGTCTATGACTCGTAGGTCATCCTACGGACCATAGACACCAACCGTAGAAACCAACCTTAACCTTAAAAATTTCACTAAGTCTGGAACTCACCTACGAGACATATCTACGACTCGTACAAGGGATGCCTCATCTTCCTAGTGAACCATACAAAGGGTACTGGGGCTTGGTTTTAAAATTTTATTTCCCTTCTTCCTACGGCTGCCATCTACGGCACGTAGAAGCTTCTATGGTTCATAGATAGGACCTGTAAAATCAGACTACAGCCAAAAAAGTCATTTTCTTCCTTTTCAAAAATCCTATGTGTTACATTAACTCTATGCTTTATGAATTTGATATGACTGAAAATTTGTGGACTGAAGCCTTATTTTCAGTTAGTCATATTTTTAATCGAATTCCTACCATGAACGTGATGCATCTCTTTATGAACTTTGGAAGAATGAAAGTCAAACATAAATTAATTTAAAGTATGAGGTTGTTTGGCTCATGTTAGATTACCAAATCAATATATGACTAAGATTGTCTATAGATGAATGTATTATGTGTTTATTGATCATTTAGAAATCAGTAAAGCTTATAGATTTTTATATCTTAAGACCCCAAACCCTGACATAATTATTGAATCATTACATGCTAACTTTGTTTTAGCATATATTTCCTCATAAAATCTTTGAAATAAAATGCAAGTTCTTTTATATCTCCTTTTAAAATAAAAATAGTTGAGCCCTTGGAAGAAAGTCAATCAAGACGTTACACGATCAGCCAAATTCAGAGACTTTAGACCTAATTTTCAAGTTTATTTAGTTGAAAAGGATCCTAAAAGTTATGGTGAAACAATGTATTCACATGTTGCTCCTTTCTGGCCTAAAGCTATTGAAGATAAAATGCATTCTCTTCTGTTAGATAATATATGAATTTTATCACAACTCCCTCCTAAATATAAGTCTATTGATTTTAGATGGATTTTTAGAAAGTAATTGAAATCTGATGGTATTTTAGATAAGTAAAGCTCATTTGGAAGCAAAAAGTTTTACTGAAATCAAAGATATTGATTATTTTGATACCTTTGCACCTGTAGCGCGGATGGCTTCTATTCGACTCTGGATTGTTTTAGCAACAATTCATGGCCTTGCAATTTTATCAAATGAATGTGAAGACTATATTTCTAAATGGAGAACTAGATGATGGTGAAGTTTACATGAAGTAATCAAAAGAATTTGTCGTTTCTGATCAAGACCATAAAGTTTAAAAGCTTCTTAAATCTCTTTATGGATTAAATCAAATCCAAAATAAAGAAATGAGATTTCAGAAGAGCGAATATCCCTAATATCAAAAATACATGTATCTTGTATCAAAATGTGCACTGTTAGGGAAGAGAAGGAGTGAGCAAGGGGAAAGAAAGTAGAAAGAGAACCAATTAAGAAAGTTGACACAAGATCAACCTAGAAACACTAATTATAAAAAACCATATTCATACAACTCAAGATTGAATTCGTCCTCCTTTGATTTCTACAATGAGAAAAATTGAACAAAATCAATGTAAAAATATACATCAAAATCAATTATAAGGTTTTTAAAAATATACATCAAAATCAATGAATATCTTATAATGTGATCATTTTACATAACAGTCAAAATGATCTATCATTTCACCACCAAAGATGAAATAATAGATTATTCATTGTCGGTAGTCCGGTCCGGTAATGCAGTAATGAACTAAAAACTGACGGAGATCGAAAATAAGGCGTTGATGGGTTAGAGAAAAAAACAAATAACATATTATGTATATAATATTGATATATTACATAATTATTTATGTTTATATACCATTGATATAATATCTATACACGTTTATACACCATTTATACAATAACGATACATCACATATACACTACATAACTATCAATACGTACAATATATGTACATTGTATATACACCACATAAATATTGATCCATTATACATATAATATTGATACGTTACATGTACAACTACATTCCTATTTATACATTATATACACATGTTCATACACCATTTATACAATATTCATATGCATTTATACACTATCTATGCAATATTGATATATTACATATACACTACATAACTGTTAGTTATGAAAAATTTAAGAAAATGGTTATTTAACCATGGTAAAATCTTAGCTAATAAAAAATAAGTTAAATTGTGGCAAATAAAAAGTAAAATAATGTTATTTACCCATGGTTAAACCGCGGTTAAATAGCGAATTTGTATATTTCATGTAATTATTTTCTTGACTCTATTTTTGTGAACTAATAACTTTTTGGTTCATATTTAAAATTATCCCTATTTTTTTAATACTCCATCCAGTCGAACTAGGATCCTAAATTGGATCAAAACGAGAAAAATAAAATACAGTGGGGGTACGTACAAGGTTATAACAATCTTCTATTTAGACAGTTTTCCATTGAAAAGTTCACAACACAAATTTGTATGTTGTATATCTCTAAGGTATATATTTTACGTGATTGTATATCCAAAAAAAATTATCAATTCAACGTTGAAAAATATTCCTTCATTGAAGCATTTATTAAATGAATTTGTTAGCATAATTCTATAAGAAATAAGTTGAAAAATTTTAGATAAAAATAAGAGTTAGAACCATAAAATTCAATTCAAGAAGTTTATTACTTGATATACCCTACTTTAATATGTTTATTGTAATACTTGAAAATCTAAGGAAAAAAATTGTAATTAACTTTGTTCAACACTTTTCGACTATTAATTCTTATTTTATACAGAGTATTAGACTAACTTATCAAAGATTTGAAGAAAGAGAGTACAAACAGAAAACATATGAGAAAGCAAAACAACATTTTCTTGATTTTTTTTATTTGAAAAAGATTAAAGAGAATAAAATAACATAAGTTTTGAAAATAATTATACTTTTTATCATAAATAATTATATTTTATAAAAATATTAACACATAATTTATTCTTGGTAAATTTATTGAAGGGGAGGGTAAAATTAGGGGTCTTAGACGTATGCTTTATTTTCTTAAGCATTAACCATCCTTGATGTATATATCTAAGAACAAAAGAATTCTTTCATCAATTAAATACTCCTGAGTTCATGGTTTTACAATGGAGAACTATAGGATTCAGTCCTTGAGTTCATACTCCAACATATTGTGATGGAGTTTCACTTGTTAAATTTTAAATTTCAGTGTTGACTTTTGTTAAAATAGCTAAACATTCAGAAGTTAGTTACTAATCCATTAGTTAGTTAGAAGGTCATTTCAGTCATTTCAGAATGTTAGTTAGTGCTAGTTAGTTACCTTGATTATTGTGCTGATGAATCAGTTAGTTAGTAGATTGGATATTTTTTCTTCTTCTTGCTTTCTATATAATCTGTGGATGTATCTCACTTGTAAAATCATCCAGATTCAGATTAATAAAATTCTCTCTCATTTCTTCCTCACTCCAGTTTCTTCTCTAAGTTCATCAATGTTGTTATGAGCTTGTATGCTCACAGTTTTCTTCATGGTATCAGAGCAGGGCCCGTCTCACCCGATGTTGGGGCCTCCAAAATTAAAAATTGCCCACGCACCAGATGCAAAGCACTGGGCGTGAGGTGGGGTGTTAAAGAATGACAAAAGTCTCATATCGATGGTTAATGAGATGGATGAACTCCTTATAAGGCTTGGGCAATCCTCCTCCCTTTGGGTGTGAGTTAGGCCTAAGACCTAATCTAACAACTTTCCTATATTTTAGTTAGAATATGTTTTATTCATATATTATCTCCGCATTAAAAAATTATTATTTCTCAATTACATTTTAAATGATAATTAGATATTCATAAGTAATCCCAAAGCTGATCATTCTGCTTCATTTTCCCCTTATACTCCATTGTGGGACTTTTACACGAATATTCACGCGGGATGAAAAAAAATTACCCATTTGTGTATGCTTACCAATTTTTTTTTATAAAAGTTACACAACATATATTTGTACATTGTATATCTTTAAGGTATATATTTCACGTAATTGTATACTTGAAAGTATACACTATAATATATTATTAAGGTAAACAACATGTGAAATATGTATCTCGAAGGTATACAACGTACATATCTGCTGGTATTTTGTAAATAATTTTTTTAAAAGTTGGATTATAATGTTTTACCATATATTGTTGAAAGCCATTGAAGAATTAACTTAAATAGTCGCTCACTATATTGCATAAACTAGAAAATATCCAAGAGATTTATAATATACATGTATATAAATGTCGTATATAGTCAATGTATAATGTATGTATACCACCTAAGAAAAGTAAACATTGAATTAAAAATCCTAAATTTATTACTATAAGAATCATATAAGTCATGGGGAGGTCTTTTTATCAAACTATTCATGGAGAATGTGTCCAATGACCAATATGAAGCTCCTGATGGTTATAATTTGCACTCAAGAATTTAATTTTAAACATCATTTTTTGGTCAAAATGGCAATAATTACTCATCAAGGTAAAAATGAAAGCTAATAAGTGGAAATTGTAAGATACAGTTATGTAAAAGGTAGTAGTAATATAGAAGTTAATGAGTATCTTTAGGTTGGTCACTTTCAAGTCATTATATTTTTTGCAAATTAAATCTTATGCTGTTTCAATGAAGGAGAAAAGGTACATTTTATAGTTCCCTTAGAGCCATGAATACTCAAGTGTTTGATGACAAGTAGATCAATTGGCATATATCTTTAAGTCCTATCAATACTTCAATAATGGATTCCCACTAGACTTATATTGACAGAGCCCTTTTAGCTTTGGCTCCATCCAATGAGGAAAAAGTGTACCCACTAAATTGTACATGTTGGGTAGTTGAGTTAATAGTGGATGAACAGGAATTTAAGGTTCTAAATCTTGAAAAGATAAAAGCATAATTATCAATCATGTTGCCCTAGATGTTAACCTAAGTATTTTTAGTAGTCTCCTTAGTTGTAATGTGTGGTTTTTTTTATGCAAAGTGCGAACCCCACAAAATAAGAAATCTTGTGAGATGAGGACATTTGAATTATAATCAGGCTAGTGGAGAAAATGATGTCTGCATCAACCATGTGTCAAAAAATAGTTTGAATTATTCCTCCATTATCTCTTTCCAAGTCTTTAATTTCCAACACCCATTCACTACAAGAAATCAAAGTTTTGGTGATGACTTTTCGTAGCGACTTATCTTATCGCTATAAAATAAGATAAATCAGTAGCGATAAATTAATGTTACCATAAAATGTATAGTTTTGGTGGTGATCTTTGTACTTGCCACGAAAGATAACATATTAGTGGCGACTTGATCATCGTCTCCACAAATAATCCTACTAAAATATAGCTGAAAAATGAATTTGTTGCGACGAAGAAATTGTCGCTATAAAATGTCTTTTGGCGGCGACTTTGTAGTCTCCGCTAATTCTGTTGTTTTTATAAAGATTTTGAATGTAAGTTTAAAGTTTTATTACTAATGTGTTTGGTCCATTATTTGTACTAAATGTTTCAAACACGTAATACAAGAAATAATAAATAAAAATAGTAGTGGACTTTAGTATAAATTTTAAAAATTATCTATTTTTTAGGATAAGTAAATTTTAAATAATATTTTGTTAAAACTCATTTATCTATATTTTGACTTGTTATGGCGATTTGTATCGCCACAAAAAGATTATTCTCTTGTAGTGATTGTTATCAATTCTTGATAATTCAACTAGAGAAATTAACAAATCTCTTTAGTTGGCTTTCATTCCACTCCATTACTTTACCAATTGATCCCAATTCATCAAAAAAGTTAGGTTTTGACAAAGTCATGAAAATTCCCATATAAAGTAAACACAATGTGGAAGGTCATTATTCTCATGTATGGGATGTTGCATGGCCCCAAATTCCCTTCACCTTTCTCTATCAACTATTTGTATATTTAGTGTATGGACCCTATTTCATAAAGAGCATATGTGTTGTAAGAAAACAAAGGAAACAACATCAAATTAAAGATGGATGAGTAGATATGTGCCATAATCATACTGACACAATAAGGTAAGGTTAAGTTTCACATCTTGGGGCCCCTACCCTACACATTTCTTTGATAGTATCCATACTTTTGTGCTAGGTTTTGTCCCCTCTATAGATCCTACTAAAATTCTATCTCAGGTCAATGAAGTGGGAATAAGGATAGACAACTTCTGGTGACACACACCACTTTCCATTTCTTAATGATATTGGGTCCACACCCTCATTTAGTCTAAAATTTTGGGACACAAACATGGGCCAAGATAATTGGATCCTACATTTTGGGTTAGATGGGGACCATCAACAATACTATAAAAACATTGAATGTGGGGTGACCTAAATTGTTGGATTGTTAAGTCTCCTTTAATTAGATTTCATCTTCATGATATGTCCAGGTTCTTGTAGGGTGAAAATGATGTAATTGTGACATTTACTTGTCATAAAGGACATTCACATGCATCAATCAAATACTTACTTCAAATTATTGTCACACCAAAATATCAAGTTTTTAACTTTTTTCAACAAGGGGCAGAGATTTTGGTTTTAATTTAACCTAGCAAATCACCAAGGAATTCAACTTTTAATTTCAATAAGGAGAACTACCCGTTTCAGTGCTAGACATTGTATACATTTTGGCCCCACTAAATTGATACTCCATTTTAAATAAAATATCACTTAATTTGAAACGGAGAGAATAAGTGTAGAAAGGCAGGCATTGATAGGAAAAGTCTCATTGGGAACCCCACCTCTCATTTAGACCAAAAGGCAAGACAAGTGGTGCAAAAGTGGGTTGAGATTATATATATATATATATATATATATATATATATATATAAACTGTGTTGTGATTATTTAAGAAAAAAAAACACCATTTTTTGTGGAAAATAGCTATGGGTCCCAGAAATGCAATCTTATGACAAGAACCTCTTTCAACTTTATATTTCTTTATTTCTTCAACAAGATGGCCAATGTCTTGAAGTAAAGGGACGTTTAAATCATAATTACTCCTCCTTTGTCATATTTTAGTTGCTATTTTAGCTTATTTTTGTTGCTTAGAAAATAATAAATATAATCTAATTTAATTTAGTAAATTATGTTTATTTATTAAAAAAAAATTAAATTAATTAGTGTTATAAAGAGTTATCATTTAAAATAAAAAATATTATAAAATACCATTAATGATTTTAGTTTAAATCTTTAAAGTAATTATTATTTTTAAGATAACTTTTTTTAGTTAAAATGACTATTAATTTGGGGCAAGTATCATTTTCCACCTACCAATGAAAAGAAGATGTACATTTGGAGGAACTTAATAAAGAATGCGACATGCTTGATGCTCTTAAATATCAATGGCTTTGACAATGAAAAATCATTTAATTGATTAGTTATATGAATATTCACCTTATTGTTGCATCTAACGAAAAAGAATAAGAAAAAAATAAAATTATAAATAATTTGGAACAATTAAATGGATTTGTCAAAATGGATAAGTAATTAGGGATAATTAAAAAGGAAAAGTGGACAAGTAATTAAGGATAGAGGGAATAGTAGTACTTACCATATAAGTACTCTCTTTGACCCTAATTACTTGTCCACTTTTCTTTTTTTAGTTGTCTCTAATTACTTATCCATTTTGATAAATCAAGAAAGGACAATTTTTTAACCTATTATACCCTCAATTAATTACTTTGAAAAAGGTAGAACTTTTTTGAAAATTTTAAGGTTTTAATTCACCACTTCATAATTAATAGGGATAAAATGGTAAATTCACTATGTCAATCATTATTTTCTTAAATATGTAAATTCAAAAGTGAAAAAATAATTAGCGACCGGAGTATTTGCACTGCCCCCAAGCCAGAACAATCAAAGCACTCATTACTCTTTCACAGAAAAGTAGAGTAATGCTCATGATTATTCAGCCCAAGGGAAAATGGCCATAGCATTGGATGCCACACATTGACCAAACAACAAGGCGGCATTTTAGTAATGCTAATGACCATGTTGGCTATTCCCAATAGACCTATACTAATTAAGGATAAAGTACTCCATAATATTATGGTATTTTGTTATATTTAAGAAATAAACAGATATGGTGAATATTCCCTATATAAGTAACTGATTGAGAACCTTTGATCTCATAATTAATTTAATAATTTTTATATAAGTGACTCTTTATTGAGTAAAACACAATCCAAGTGTATGTGCCATGAAAAGAGACCCCTCGAGAGGGTATCCTCGGGAAAGAAAGAGAAGATAGTATGATATGATCTAAAATCAATGACATAGACAAGAAGAAACAAGGTTTCAGAAAATTCAAGTGTGCAGACGAGCCTCATACATCTTATCTTTACAAGAATATTAGCTAGGATTATTAAAAAATATCAATGTGTGGTCGTTCATCAATGGTCTCAGTAGGATAGGGCATATTTGGAGCTTTTCTATTGGCCAAAGCTTCTTCATTGTAACCATTTTAAATGTTTTGAAAGATTCACAGGGTTAGTCATGTTGTACTTTAGTCTATTATATCATTGGTTGAGGGTAAGCTGGTGAACTCAAATCTCATCCCATCAGGTTAAAGTCCAGATGCATCATAATGAAAAATGTTTAGAGAAAACAGGTAGATTTACGTTTTATCGCACCAAGTGGGTAATACATCAATTTGGTTTTGATGCATCATGATGATAAGATATTGCGTTTGAGTCTCATAGAATTATGATCTAACGCACTTCATATGGGTAAGACATTGAGTTTGAGTTTCAATGCACTATAGTGATGATAAAATGATGACTAAGACAAAACTAATATATTTTTTTTATGAAAAGTTATGAAATTCGTCCCATTAAATTTGCTTTATTCCCTGAAGAGAATATGGCAGCAGTACATGATAAGTTTGAACTCCGCCCAATTATTTCATCCCATCGTATGAATATTGTAGTAATGAATAATAAATCTGAAAGAAGCCAAGAGATTGAATGTATGAATAAGGGTGTGGGGGAAAGAATTATAATAGTCATCATTGTGGTAATTATAAAAGAAAAAAACATTATAAGTTCTCCAAATAGCCCTTCAAAATGTGAAGGTAATTTTTATCATCAAAATGATATCAAAGGTCATTGGACATGAGGTTATTGTGCGAACTAATAATTTGATAAATATATAAACCCTCCATCAAAAGAAAGGAAGATAAAATGGTGGTACACTTGACCTTTCAAAGTGATGTTGAGTTGTGTCATTCTAAAATGATAAATATTAAGGACATGATAATGAGCTTATAATGCAAATTTAGGAAACACATACAAATTATTAGTTCATTTCTTGAAGAGAATGTGACTTCTGATAAGCATCATGAATGCTCGATCATTCTGAATGTGAATGGATCAATATGTGATAAATCCATTAAGGATTGGATACATGCCACAACTCACCTCTACGGAAGGTTTGAGAAAAATAAATAAATTTAATTTTGTCATAACGGTCTTGTTTGTTGTATACACACATGGGCATGATAATGGAATCACATGCAAAAGTAAACTAGAAGTTTACTGAAATAAAGATCAGTTGGCATGACCGGTTGGCCATTTCAGTTCAAATGTGATGCAAAAGTAATTGAATAATCACGCGACTATATGATGAAAAAATAAAATATTCTTTACGAATTCTTTTGTATTGCTTGTTCTCATAATAAATTGATCGTTGCACCAACTAAGGTTGGGATTGTATTTCCTGACTTTTGGAAATATAAAAATGTAAATATGAGTTTGTTCACCTGCCATGTGGATCGTTTTCAACTATATAATTTTAATAGTTGCATATATGGTACGGTCACATGTGCTTTGTTGTCAACTTACAAATTGATTTTTGTAAGGTTATTTTCTCGAATTATTTAATTAATAGCACAGTTTGAAATTATGAAATTACGATGAAAATACTGATTGATTTAGCATAAATTGTAGGCCATGTGAATCGTTTTCAACTATATAATTTTAATAGTTGCATCTATGGTACGGTCACATGCGCTTTGTTGTCAACTTACAAATTGATTTTTATAAGGTTGTTTTCTCGATTTATTTAATTAATAACACAGTTTGAAATTATGAAATTACGATGAAAATACTGATTGGTTTAGCATAAATTGTATGCCTTCAATTATGGATAAACCATTGGTACGAAAACAAAACTCGCAAATAAGATTTGGTATGAGATGAATTTATTTAACATGACAACACATGTATTCATCAAGCCGATAAAGTTTCTCCATCATAATTGGTTCAAGGTTAAGAATCAAACAATTTTCATTGAACTTCAAATATGCGATATCTAATTTAAATGTGCTACCACGCACAAAGATGAATCCAAAAATAAAGTTGGGCGAGAGGGGGAGAGATGATTGACAGCTAAAAATTATGATGAATTATCTAGATACTCGTTAAAAAAGTAAACTTGAAGTTCAAGAGATAATTGTCAGGTGTATTTTCTTACTTTATGTTACAATTTAGTTGCAAATGCTCCAATGAGAAATCCTTCAAGGACAAAATATATGGTACGTCTAAAGCATGAGAGACTAATCGATTCCAAATGTAAAATTTCTTGAGGAAGGAGAGGAGCAAATGATCAAGATGGTCATGATAATGAGGCAATTGCTTTAAAGAAGCACGACGACATAACACTTCATAAAATCTTGAAAACAGGTTCAGGTACCTGAAATGATAAAAAATGAAGAGATCTCAATAAGTTATGTCGTATTGGAATCGAGTTAAATGACCGTCTACAATATCATCAATATGAAGTAGCTCTCAATAATATAAATGGTGACGATGATCTTGAATTCAAATTTGTCACATTGTCTAGACAAATAAATGATTGACCAAATAAATTTACAATTTAAGTATATTTTATTTCACTTGAAAAAATGATGTTTTAAACTTATAGTCTATAGATCAAGGTATAATGTCAGTGAGAGTACAAATAAATTAATGTGCGAAAATATAAATGATTTGTACCTTAGGGGCATAAATATTTTTTGCAAAAGTCCTGACATTGTATGGAGATGTTTTTCTTCTATGGTGGATACAATAAGGTTTGTTTTGATCTGAAAATATTTGAAAAACTTAAATGCATGTAATAAATAATAATCAGTCTAGCTAGAAATGAAGGTTTTATGAAAATTGAAGAATTCAAGGTGCCTTAAACGATGAAGGTTATAAGAAAATTCTGGAAGGATTTAAAAGGAATTAAACTGATTCCATTGAGTTCTAATGGGTGTGACATTGCTTAAAATAAAGAACGATCAATTTCGATTTGATGAATTTAATTGAAAAATATCATGTATTAGTGTAATTGGTGTACATATAGATTATCGATTATGCAAATTTTAGAAGAGATTATTACATAACCAAAGTTATGTGATGAGATTGTCATATAATCATTCAAGTAATGCCAAGAAACTAACAACGCAAGTGACTCAACACATAGAAGATGTGTGATTTTTTTTTAAGAAAAAGAAGAGACGAGCTTCAACAAAATTGAAATGTTCAATCTCCGAATCTAAAAATATTGATTATGCAGACACCGGATATTTATTTGATCCTCATAAAGCTCAATCTCAAATGATGTTTTTGTTTACATGTGGAAGCATAATAATATTCAACATTCTATGAATCAAACACTAGTAGCCACTTCTTCAAATCATGCGGAAATAATATTCATACATGAAGTAAGTCCAGAGTATGTTTAGTTGGGATCAATGATCCATCATATTCAGGAAATGTGTGATTTTCTTTGGAAAGGAATATTTCAGCCACTATGTACGAAAATAAATTTGTATGTGTAGCTCAATTAATTGAAGGGATGATACAATCAAAGGATACCGGACAAAACATATTTCACCAAAATTCGTTTTCACACATAATCTTCAACAAAATGGTGATATAGAAGTTCAAAAGATTTGATAATCTTGCAGTCTTATTCACTAAGGTATTGTCAACATCAACATTTGAGAAGTTGAGATATAAGATTGGAATGTATCGTCTCTGAGATATCAAGTAAAACTTCCATCAAGGGTGAAATACGCGTTGTCCTTTTTTCCTTAGTCATGGATTTGTCACAATTGAATTTTCCTGGTAAGGTTTTCAATGAGGCAACATTCAAGACGTATTATGAAATGTGTGTACTCTTTTTTCTTCACTAGGCTTTTTTTCCATTGGGTTTTTTCTAATAAGGTTTTAATGAGGCACATTATCTATGGACATCCAAGGGGGAGTGTTATAAATCCATTGAATTAGTGGATTGTCCATTACTCAGTACATGCACTACTTAGATTCATGTATATGTATATCCCCTAGGTTCAATGAATTGTTTTGGATAAGAATGTATCCATTAATGTGAACATTTAACATAGTAACTTTTGGAGTGATTTCTCAACCTATAAATAGGATTGTCATTCACCATATAAGGAAAACCTGAAGACATTTGAATAAGATGATCTCTACATTCTACTCTTCATATCTCGTCCATATTATTGTAGTATATAGCTTATGTTTTACAACATATCTAAGTTATACAAATCATTTTTCTTATTTAGTAGTACTGATATTTTCTATTTCCACGTGATATTTAATTATACTCACTTTGATAGTTAAGGGTGTACAAAATTGAACTGAAAATCGAACCAAATCGCAAATCGAGTCAAACAAAAAAAAACCGACTAGTAATTTGGTTTGACTTGTTTTGGTATTGGAAAAAAAACCCCGACTATATTTGGGTTGGTTTGGATTTAACTAAAAAAAAATAACTCGAGACCAAACCAACCGACATTATATAGATAATTTTAAAATTTTATTTCATACATAAAAATATTTACTTTGATATAATTTTAAAATATTTCTTATACTTTTTCATAGTTTTTATCTTTAAATATATTATTTCAAGTTTGAAACTTAAAATTTTGAAAGGTCCAATAAAGATTATAGTCCATAGATATTGATAACTATACTAAAGCTTAAATCAAAATCAAATTAATACTAATGCAAAAAGAAAATCAATTTAACACTAAAAATGATAATAATATTGAAACATTTGTTCTTTAGTTGTACATTGATTTAGACAATTAAAATACATAATATAATTTTAATTTCCTTTAATATTTAATCATGTAACTAATACTTATTAAACTTATTTTAGCATGATTGAGAACTTTTAAATAATGATCATTTTCACGATGACTTATTAATTTGCAATATTTGTTTTACGCGATTTAATTATTATTCTTTGTTGGATATTTAGTGTCATTAATCGTATCATATTTTGTGTTATTTTCATAAGAAACACCTTAGATAGTTGTATTTTGGTAGGACTAAAGAAATATTTGAAGTACAAATAAATTATATGTTTGTATGAATACTTTAACGAAAAAACCTGAAATTCCAAAAACCCCGAAAAAATCCAAAAAAATCCGAGGTTGAAAACCCCGAGTTATATTGGTTTGATTTGATTTATAAATATAAAAATCCGATAGAAATGGTTTGATTTGATATTTGAAAAATCCAAACCAACCCGGCCATGTACACCCTATTGATAGTCATGATTAATTTTGATTTGTGCCGCGTAAGGTCCTAGAAAGAGTAGTATTTCCTATCAAGTCCTTTTCATTTTAAAATCTTAAAATTGAGACATCTAATTAAGAGGAAAAGGATTTTATCCATCAACCACAACCCTAAATGATAATATTTATTATTATTATTATTATTAGTATTAGTATTATTGAGTAAGGGGTAGTTCGAAAGCAAAGAAAATGATTAAGCAATGAAAAATGAAAGTAGGGCCATAAGTTGAAAGCATGAAAATTGATCACTAAACAACCTTTTTCTCAAATGTCATTTTCATAACAAAGGAAAACTGTAAAAGCAAAGTAAATGCTTCCAACAATTTTAAAAAGAGCCAAAGGAGATGAGCACAATTCTAGCTAATCCCTAATTAGATATTGGGGTTGAGCCACCTAGTAGTTGCAAATAATTTAATTATCACAAAACAACTTTATTTTCTTTAACAATAATTTTGTTGCATAATCTCAATTACTTCATTAGATATTTATTTACTTCTACCAACACAACCACATATAACATTACCTTTAAACTTTAGACAAATCGAAGAAAATATCTTACGCTTTTTATTTGGTTAGACTTTTGAATTTTATTTTTCATAATTTTCATCCGCTTCATTATTAATAGTACTATAGTAGCTTTTTGTGACTTTCTCCTAGTTCTTACACCTCACTCGTATATTCAGGGGCCCACTTAAAATTATTTAAAAGAACATTTAACTCTAATCACGTCTTGATTAATTTTTTATGTTATTAGGCCAAGTTTAACAACTCTAATCGGAATGCATTAGCCATTATAATAATGATCAGAATTATAATCATATAAGTTTTGACCATATAAATTTGTCTCATTAGGCATGATATGCTCATGTAATCGCATGTTTAGTCAATTTAATTAGGTCGTCCAACTCTCCCTACACCCAATTATCTCTATATTAAAAAAAAAATTAATCAATCTTAATTAGAATGTTTTTTAACATGTGATAATGATGTCTAGTGATGGTTTCTTCGATCGTTAACATACATGAATCATTAATGTTGTACCTAATTAAAGACGTGTTTGAAAAGTTCAAGAGAAATTTTCAACTTAATTTGTTTTTAGTCATCCATAACATCAAGCTAGAAAAGTGTAGAGTCTTCTATTTATTCATCTATGTTGATGTGACAACAAATAATATTTTTTTTATAGTAATAATCCCTATATTTCATATTAAGTGAATTTTAAAGTATGTTATTATTATTCAAAATAATTAAATTGTTCAAAGTTCAAGATGAATGTTTGAACTTTTTTTTTCATATTTGACCTATCATTTATGAAGTTTTATATGCCCTCGGTTCACTTTTATTTGCCACATTTGGTTTGACACATTTATTAAGAAAATAATTATTGATTTAGGTATTTTACCAAATTATCTCCTATTAAATGATGTCTTGAAAAATGATTTGGAAAATAAATAGTATTTAATGCTGAGGGTAAAACATGAAAAAAAATTATTGTCTGTTCTTGATATGTCAAAAATGACAAGTAAAAATGAAAATTTATTTTTATGAATAAGTGACAAGTAAAAGTGAACAGAGGGAGTAGAATATAAATTACACTACTTACAAAGTTATATTTATGATTTCAAAAAGGGGAATAGTGAAAATTATACTAGTTTAAATTATGTCCTTAAATATTTTTCTTAATATGCATGCATTGTCTAACAAATTTAATTAATATGGAGTACAGAGAGTAATAATTATTCCTTTGATTTTTCATTTTTAATCAAAACACGAACTTGCTTAATCAATGATTAGGATGGTTGTTTATTTTATTTCCATATTTACATCAAATTAAAATAAAACTAAAATTGTTAGTCAATAATCCATGAAACGCTCTAATAATAGTATTATTATTTTAATCTATCTGTAAACGTGCTCTTTATTAAAACATTATCATTGTAGACAAGAGAATAATTTTGGAGTTAGTAAACAACTAATAATATAATAAATTACTTAACAGTAGGAGCACTAGATCTGAGAAAACAGTAACTTAAGCAAGAAATATAAACAAATCATCGATTATTTTAATGTGCCACACAAACCCCACAAATTAAAACAACCAGACTATACCTTATAATTAATTATTATAGACAAAGAATATATGGGACCAATTCTCTTGTGGCTTGTCATAACTGATAATATGTACGTTGAAAAAAAAACTAACAACGAGATGCTGCTTTTTTGAAAATGATATTAAACAAATCACATGATCACTTCCCAACTTATCCACAAATACTATACTATATGCTTCATTATTCAATTCAAGATTTCATTTTTGGCTTTTTCTACACATACACTCATAAAGATAATCAACTATATTTCTTTTTATAATTAAATAATTAAAAAATATGACATTATACTAGAAATTATGTTTTTTTTACATAATTTGTCGGTCACAACAATCAACAACGGTGGCGTTTGGACTTTCGGAAAGCTCTTCAACGTTATTTCCTCCGTCCAATTTTAGTTGTCATATTGCATTTTTTAAAAGTTAATTTGATTAATTTTTCAAAGTTAAATTAGATTACATTAATTCGATATTTTAGACGAAAAATTTTAATATTCAAAATTTTTGTGAAAAGTACTATAAATTGCAATTTTTGAATATCAATATAATAAAAAAATACATAGTAAAATATTAGTCAAAATTCTTATTGTTTGTCTCTAAAAAAGAAAATCATAACAACTAAAAATGGACGGAGAGAGTAGTATTCTTTTCTAAAATTTCTACCCTAAAAAATATTTTAACCACTTGCGGAATATATTTTTTTCATATATAAATATGCGTCTCAAAGAAGTTTATAAAAATTTGCGACGTTAATCTGGAAAAACATAGCAGAATATCTTGTAAGTTTAACTAAATATTTTTCTTGTAGGGGAATAGAGTCTAATATACATGCATCTTCAGGACATGAGTATTTTTGACCGGTCAACATTCTACCTCATACTATTAGGATTTTATCTTAATTTTCTTATTTTGTTTGAAATTTATTTTTTTTTCTCGAAGGAAAATGAAAGTATTACCATAAATGCTTTAACTTTTTCTGAAAAGAAAATATAATTTTCTTCTATATTTGGTTTATTCTTTCTTATTAAAAAAGTTTGGAGATCTATAAATTGAAGATCTCTATTCTCATAGTAGAACACAATAGCATCCACAAAAGTTTTGTTTATGGGGAGATTTATTCTCTCAACGGTTTTAATATTTTCTTTTATATTAGTTTTCATATAATAATATTATGGCTTTAGTATATTTTTATTTGTCATCTGATTTATCACAAATATGATTCGTAATTGTAAGCTTCCGCATAACGTCCTAATCACTTTCGAACTCAACAAGTGGTATCACAGTACATGGTTCAAAGATCTGATGGTTCAATGATCTAATGCTTGAATGAGGATGAAGACAGGTTCAAGTGGTTTCAAATCAATTTGCAACCAATTTATTGATAAAGAAGATTTTGTCCAACTACATGTGGAGAAGAAATTTAAATCGTATTTTCAACATTCCTGTTGCTGCATCTTTGAAAATAATAAAAAAAAAAATTATAACCCATATATTTTAAATTTATTTTTAACCATGACAAACATCAATGATGAAGACTATGTGAAAACAAGATTATCATGCATATGAAGAAGATGAATCAGATTTTGTCAAGAAAATCCAACCAAAATGAGAGATTTGTTAGGATTTTTCCCTGATTTTCTTACCTTGTTTGAAATTTATTGTTCTCTCGAAGGAAAGTCAAAGTATTACCATAAATGTTTAACTTTTCCTAAATATATTTGATTTATTATTCCTTATTGGAAAAGTTTTGAGATCTATAAATTGAAGATCTCTATTCTCATAGCAGAACATATATAATAGCATTCACAATGTAGACATTTAAGAGTTTTGGTTATGAGGAGATTTATTCTCTCAACAGTTTTAGTATTTTATTTTATATTAGTTTTCATATAATAATATTATGTCTTTAGTATATTTTTATTTTTCATCTGAATTATCACAAACACGATTCACAATCGTAAGCTTCCAAATGACGCCCTAATCACTTTCGAACCCAACACATACAACAATTTTGATCTAACCACCACTCTACAGAGCTTACATTTGATTTTGGATGATAACTGTTTATCACATAAGACTAAATAAATGAATAAACAACTTTGTTTTGTACATATTTACTTATTGCTTTAGCCGAAGATATATAGGGGTGATTGGACTCCAGGCATTGATATAACATCGTGCATTGCACGTTTAGATTACTCAATTTTTATTTCTATCAATTAACTCAATTTAATTTATTGTTCTATTGTCTTTATTTCAATTGCATTTATATTATAAAGGGTAGACAAGACTTGGATTAATTATGTTTCTTGCGATGTCATTATTAATGATAGTTTGGTTACACCATAAGCATTCAATTAGGATTATTGAGTAACAATGCAAGAAAATAAATTGAAGATGGACACATATGGAAAAATACAACAACCATTCAGATGGACACACATGTCAACTAGGATCAAATGATACTATCAGATGGGTTCAGAGACTATGTCTAGAAGACTGAAGTAATGTTCAAACAAGATATCAATTTCTCTAGCATTATACCTCATTTTGGACACACGCCCTACATAGAAAATTAGATAGTCAACTAAGAGATATTCTTTTGTGGTTAATATTCACCATCATTTTATCCACAATCACCAACCACCATCACTAACCACTTCTGCTATCACATCCATCACCGCCATCATCATGGTCAACCACAATTACCTTCATTTACCACCAACCACATCTATCATCACAACCACCACCTTTGATAACCACTCTACTGTTAATTGCTACCATACTTGCCTCCTCTATCATTATCATTATATTTATTGTCGTCACTATCTCCTTCTTTTTAGTCGTTGCCACCGCCAACTCACAAACACATCATCAACCACCACATATTCTAAAATCACCACCATCAACACCACTCACTGCTAATATGAACCAATTTCTCCATTATAACCACCAACACCACTAAACACTATCATTATGACAGTCAACACAACATTAGCTACCTCTACCACCAATATAATTACCACAATCATTACTAGCCACTAAAACTAACTATTACCATCACAACCACCACTACAAACCATCTCCACCATCACTAGCAAGCAAAAGTGTTTCAATTTTTTAATCAAATAATAATTTTATTTTATTTATTAAGTATTTTTAGATATTTAACTAATTTTTATTTAAATTGCACATTTATTATGTATATATAAATAAATTATGTATGTTCAGATGTTGAAAATAAATGATCATCATTCAATGTTCAGATATAGAGACAACTTCTTAATCAGTCAGATGTGTATTCAGATTCATACGTCTTATTCTTAATAAAAGTAATATATTCTCTTCTTTAAAATCTGAGCTTTTCCTTAATTGATAGTATGTAAAAATTGATATGGTATTAGAGCTCAAATCACGACTATCACGCCCCGAGCCTACAACTTGGGCCAAGACTGGCACTCGAGAATCATTGTTGGCCCTAAGCGAACCCTTGGCATGGCTTACTTACTCAGCGGAAGACTCTATGCATATTTATAATGATCAATAGCACTATACTCACTTGAATAATAAAATACTGAGAATGCTTAAAAGTCAAACACTCAACTTGGCCAAAAATAGCAACTCAAGTCTAACATAAGATAATGACAATGAAAAGACTAAAGAACTAATATTTGACTGTCTATGAAGCCTCTAAAACAGCTGAGATGGATGTCGGGACAGGAACCCCGATCATCCTAACAAATGAAATACTGAAAAGAACTGAAAGCAATAAGAATGAGTCATTCAGAATGCAAGGAGGCTCACCAACTGACTTTGAAGTGCTCAACTGGATCAACGATGCGGTGAATGCCGATCCTAGTTACTTGTGTCTGCATCATAATAAGATGCAAGCCAACTGGCATCAGTATATTGAATGTACGAGTATGCGAGGGGAATTCTAAAACAAGACATAAGCTTGAAAGGAATCTGAAGAACTTACCTGGCTCAACTCAACTCAACATAACTGAACTCATTTAAATATAAAGCAGTTTAAAACAAGTGCAATATAAAGAAAAGCTAATTAAACATGATGTCAACTTTGTGTGTATGCAAAGATACATATAACTCTGAAATGTATGTAAAAATACAATAAACTGTGTATACAAGAATACAATTACTTTCGTGGGAGTTTCTCTAACCGACAATCATCACGTAAGAGCTATTGTGACGATACAACATTCTGCCTCACGCTGCCAGGGCCGTCCTATACCTTGCTGAAGGTATAGAACCTGAACTACTAAGTGGATCCACTAGTTTATGCTAAAAAGTACTAAATAAATTATCTAAAAAGTATGACCCTTTTCTACCCATGATGGCTACATGGTTTATGGGGGCTGTGAGTTGTCTGAACTCTCCCCATATCGGTGCTCAATACTACTCCAAAAAATGTGATATTAGCTCTTATGTTTAAAAACATACTTCTTTCTGTGATTTGAGATTAGTGCTCAAAAACTTAGCTCAAAGGCTATCTTGGAAATCAAAGTTTCCTCTCTTGCTTCATTTAGAAAGCAATTACTTTTTTCTGAAAACTAGCCTGAAGGCTCTTTGGAAATCGAGGTTTCCTTTCTTGTTTAAACTTGAAAACATTTTAAACCCTTTTGGAATACATAGTCCCCATATACTTTTGAAGAAATGAACTTCAAACTTTACTCTTTAATCTTTACTCAACTTGAACTTTAAGTCTTAAAACAAAGTTAAAACATTTGGAAAAGACTTTTGAAAAACTCTAAGAACTTCTCTTGACTTTGATCTTAACTTTCCTTGAATTGGATTATGGTTTCAAGGTTCATGATCTCATGTTTATGGATGATTTTAATAATGTTTAGATGTACCTTAGAGTGTTGGAATCAACTAGAAAACACAGGTACATTGCTAAGGAATAAGTACTAAAAGGTGGGGAACGAATGGGGAGAACTAGCGTCCCTGGCGCTCTGAGAGACGCGGGGTGCCAGCCCTCAAAATTCAGAGAACAAGTTGGGGCACGCTAACTGGTGTGGCTCCCCAAGGGTGAAACTTTAGAAACCCTTTCGGGGTGCGCTGGCTGGTGCGACTCCCCACCCCCTTCCCCAGGTGTTTGACGACTTTTCTTGCTCGTTTTTCATCTCTAAACCCTCTAAACTTCAATGGTTCTTTCCCCAAACACTTAGAATCATTTGTACCCTCAATATACATCAGATTCTACTCGAAAAACACAACTAACAACATGAATCAATCTTAAGAAAAATCCAACAACAGAACCCACAAGAATTCAAACGAATTTCATCAAGAACTCAAGGATTTACTTTCAAATCTAATAACTTCGCTGAAATTGAATCACGATTGGCGCATGGGTGAACTAACCCAACGCTATGTATTCTCACATACCTTGTAGGGATCACCCCCGAGGAAATCCACAAGCTAAACTTGATGATCTTGACGAATCTTGCTTCTCTTCTCCTTTCTCCTCTTCTTTTCTCTTTTCTCCAAGCCCTAGCGTATTTTGGTAAAAGCGTAAACTGATATAATTCTGATTAGACCCTAACTTAATTACCAAAAATGAAATAAAATAATTGGGCAGGGAAAAGACCAAACTACCCTTTCAAACTTCGGATTGGACTTTTCTTATTCCAACATCCCAATTTCCAAAGGGAATAACTCACTCATACGAACTCGGAATCGCACAAACTCAGCGGCGTTGAAAAGATCATTCCAAGAGATTTCCTACCATATCTGTAAGTACCTTTAAATCATCATGAGCTAGAATTTATGGCCATTTAAAGTTGGTCAAAACTCAACTTATTCTAACTTAACAAAATTTTCCAGATTTTCATTCTTTCCAAAAATGACTATTTCCAATTATTAGATTCTTCCTAGTTATTTCAAATTGCGAGATGTTACAACGACTGTGAGATCAATTTTAGTTTAGTGACATACAAACAAGAAGATTGACAATGACAACGATAAAATTTGATCACAATTATGCTTTGTTTCTACAACCATCTGACACCATCAGAACTATTATCATACAGACGTAGTTAACAGGGTACGAAAATTAGTTCGCTTGGAGAAAGGCTATGCGTATTCAATTACTTGTAAAGAATAAGTTGGGAATTGTGGATGGCAACGGGAAAAAAATGGATTTCGGAGCTTAGGCATCAATGGGATCAATGTAATGCAGTCATTCAAGGATGGATCATGAGCTCAATAACATCAAAATTGCAGACAGAAATTGTATATGTAACAAGTGCAAAATCAGAATGGAAAAACCTACGTGGGTCTTTTGATTAGATTAATGCATCACAAAGCTATCAATTGTACAAGGATATAGCTAGTGCAGTGCAAGAAAATGATAGTATTCCCCTCGATTTCTTGAAATTGCAAAATCTATGAGATGAATTTTCTAGTATAATACCACCACCATATGACTACCATAGATCTAAGGAATTTTGTGTTCATAGGCATCAATAAAAATTAATGCAATTATTAATGAGATTAAATAAGACATATGATTAATTCAGAAGTCAGATTTTGATGACAAAATCAACCCCAAGTCTCAATAAGGCATATGTTACGCTAGTTGAGAGGGAGAGTCAAAGAGAAATGGCTAGCTCTTCCATGAGTGGGGAGATGATAGACTAAGTAACACTTAAGGACAAAAGAGGTAGCATCAGCCAAAGTACTTTGGAGGAATCAATTTGTTGAAGAAACTACTTGGGAAGCTGAAGAGGATATGAAAAAGAGATATCCACATCTCTTTGAGTCCGGAGAAAATGCAGACCAAGGTACTAATTCTCTTCTTAGTACTATTTAAATTATGAGTGAGCATGTTGGGTGTTTGCATTTGATTGTTGGGTGTTTGAACTTGATGTTACCACCCTTAGCCTAGTAAGAATAATCTCATTCGAGGAAGAATTTTCCCAAGGGGGAGATATTGTAACACCCTGTAACTAGAAAGAACTAAAGAGGAATTTAAAAAGAGGAAATAGTCATTTTTGGAAGGTATAAAGAAAATCTGGAAATTGTTAAGTGTGTTAAAGTTGAGTTTTTTGTCAACTTCAAACGACCATAACTTCTAGATCAGGATGAGTTAGGTATTCTTCCAGATATGGTTGAAATGATCTTTCCAACACCGCCGAGTTTACGCGATTTCGAGTTTGTATGAGTGAGTTATGCCCTTTGGAAGTTGGGCTGTGCGATTAAGGAAAGTCTAATCCAGATTTTTTTGAAGGGTAGATTAGTCTTTTCCTTACCCAATTAATTTAATTCATTTTAGTGAATTAATTAAGGGTCAAATCAGAATGAGATCAGTTTAGTCAATTGGAAATTCACGCTAGGGCTTGGAGAAAATAGGAGAAAGGAGAAGAAAAGCTCAGATTTCGCTAAGATCATGCGATTTGGTGGTGGATTTTGCCAAGGAATTTATCTTACAAGGTATATGAGTCTTTCATAGCATTGGGTTCATTCACCCAAGCGCCAAACATGTTTAGTTCAGCGAAATTCGTCCTAATAGAGTTTGAAAGTTGATGTTCTTGACATGTATTCTTGAATTTGAATGTTGTTCTTGAATTGGAATGAATTGAGGAGTTTCTGAGATCTTTGAGTCGAATTATAGAGTTGTTTTGAGTTAGGTTCTTAGGTACATATGCTAGGCATCTGAATCTAAAGAGTTATTGAGAAAAATATTCGAATTTAGGTAAATTGGGGTGGTAAAACGGAGAAGGAAAAAGTCCAGCGTGATCTGGCACGCAAGTCTGCGTCGCGGACTTGCTCTCCAGTGACCAAAAAGTTTCTCCACGTCGCGGTTAAGATGCGGACTCCTCTGTCTCAAAATTTAATTTTGCGAGTAATTATTTAAAACACCTCCGCGTCACGGACTTGTTTCAAGACGGTGATTTCGTGACTTTTCTCATGTTTAGCTATTTAAGATCATTCCTAAACATCATGTGATCCTTCCTATCACAAATCAAAATCCTTGAATCCATAATTTAATTCAAGGAACAGTTAAGAGTCAAGTCAGGAGCAGTTAAGATCAAAGTCTAGAGAAGTTCTTAAAGTTTTCCAAAAGTCTTTTGCAAACGTTTTAACTTTGTTTTTAGACTTAAGTTTTGAGTTCAGTAAAGAGTAAAGCTTGAAGTTCATTTCTTCAAAAGTATATGAGGACTATGTATTCCCAAAGGGTTTAAAATGTTTTCACATTTAAACAAGAAAGGAAACCTCGATTTCCAAAGAGTCTTCAGGCTGGTTTTCAAAAAAGAGTAATCGCTTTCTAAATGAAGCAAGAGGGGAAACTTTGATTTCCAAGATAGCCTTTGAGCTAAGTTTTTGAGCACTAATCTCAAATCACAGAAGAAGTATGTTTTTAAAAAATAAGAGCTAATATTATATTATTTTTTGGAGTAGTATGGAACATCGATATGGGAGAGAGTTCAGACAACTCACAGCCCCCATAAACCATGTAGCCACCATGGGTAGAAAAGGGTCATACTTTTTAGATGATTCCTTTAGTGCTTTTTAGCATAGACTAGTGGATCCACTTAGTAGCTCAAGTTCTATACCCTAGGCAAGGTATAGGACGACCCTGGCAGCGTGAGGCAAAACGTTGTATCATCACAATAGCTCTTACATGATGGTTGTCGGTTAGAGAAACTCCCACAATAGTAATTGTATTCTTATATACATAGTTTATTGTATTTTCACATACAAGTCAGAGTTGTTTTGTATCCTTGCTTACACACAGAGTTGACATTATGTTTTAAATAACTTTTCTTTATATTGCACTTGTTTTAAACTGCTTTACATTGAAATGAGTTCAGTTATGTTGAGTTGAGTTGAGCCAGGTAAGTTCTTCAGATTTCTTTCAAGCCTATGTTGTATTTAGCATTCCAACTCGCATACTCGTACATTCAATGTACTGATGCCAGTTGGCCTACATCTTATTATGATGCAGACGCAGGTAACTAGGATTGACATCCAGCGCATCGTTGATCCAGTGAGCACTCCAGAGTCAGTTGGTGAGCCTCCTTGCATTCCGGAGGACTCCTTTTATTGCTTTTAGTTATTTTATCAGTTCATTAGGATGTTATGGGGCTTGTCCCAACATCCATCTTAGTTGTTTTTACAGGCTTCATAGACAGTTAGTAGTTCAGTTATCTTTATATTATCATTCAGATGTTGTTTACAAACTTCAGTTGCCATTTTGGCTAAGTTTATATCTCTTGAAAGTTTTGTTTTGAGATTATATTGTTAAGGTAAGTCTTCCGCTGAATAAGTAAGCCAGGCCAAGGGTTCTCTTGGGGCCAACAATGGTTCTCGTGTGCCAGCCACGTCGAGGGTGTATTCTCGGGGCGTGACAACAGATATTGCCCAAACTTATTTTATTAAAGTAGAGGAAATAAAGTGGATAGTTGATTATGGGGCAACTATGGCTTCAAATATGAATATATCGATCAATGTGAAGTTGGTTAAATCAGATCATAATATAAGTGTTCATTTACCAAATGGTGGAGTGACTTTAGTAACACACCTTGGAAGCCGTAAGACAACATAAACTAGAGAATTACAAAATATTTTATTTTCCCCAAACTTTCAATATAATCTATTGTGAGTATCAAAATTGACTATAGAACCCAGTTGCTTTGTATCTTTCTATCCTAGATTCTTTCTATTTTAGGACCTCTCACTAAAAAATTGAAGGGAATTGATAAGGAGCAAGATGGGGTGTACTTACTGGTTTCACAAGAATCAAGTAATTTTGAGAGTACCAGATCTAATGTATTCACAACTCATAGTGAAAATAAGGACATCATGATGTGGTATAGAAGATTAGCTTATTCATCAATAGGATTAATAGAGAATATTTTTGGATACACAATGAATGCTTGTAAAATTGTTTTAGATTGTTGTGAAATATGTACATCCACTAGACATACTAGACTCCTTTTTGCTAATAGTGAGACTAGCTTGTGTTTGCTTTATTGCATTTGGATGTATGTGATCCTTATATTACACAGACTTTTGATGGAAATAGGTTCTTTCTCACAATTATTGATGCTTCTTCAAAATTACTTGGATTTATTTGATAAAATTCAAATGTGATGTGTTGATGGTTCTCAAACATTTTTTTAAAATGGTTCTTACTCAATTCAATATTTCAGTCCAAGGTGATAGGAAAAATAATGGTGGAGAATTTATAAGTGATTAAGTGCAAGTTTATTTCAAAGACCTAGGCATTATCACTATAGAACATGTGTTCATGTCCCTCAACAAAATGGTGTAATTGAGAAAAAAACACAAACACTTATTAGAGATAGCAAGAGCACTTAAGTTTATAGGTGTTATTCCTCTTAAATTATGGGGATACTGTATTCTTAGATTTTTCTTACATTATCAATAGGTTACCATCTCAGATTCTCAATGGTAAATCACTTTATGAAGTTTTCTTCCGGAGAAAACCTTGTCTTAACCATTAGGTTGTTCGTGTTTTGCTAGCACATTGGCTGGAGTTGATAAATTTGCCACTAGAGTTGTCAGAGAAGTGTTCATGGGGTACTCCAATGTGACTACAGGGTACATATTATTTGACATGGCCAAACAAAGGTTTTTTGTGAATAGAAATGTGATTTTTCTTGAAACTCATTTTACTTTGCAAGTCTCTTCTGAAATTAGTAACATTGTTGTTCCTGATGTTTTTTGTTGATCCTAACACCTCTTGATCCTGAACCTTATGACATCATTGCTCAATAGCCCACTCATTTTCTTCACCACCTCCTCTTCCGGTTCCACCTCAAAAGAAATCTATTAGAATCTTTAAAAAACCTCTCTAGTCATCAAACATTGTTACTTAACCTTCTGCTAGCTCGACTTTATATCCTCTCTCCAACTATGTTTCTTATGTCAATTTGTCCACTTCTCATCAGAAATATTTAAGTGTTTTCTTAGATATTCAAGAACCTTGTTCATACCAAGAGGCCATTACAAATAGCAAATGGATTGAGGTCTTGTAGTCTGCAATACATGCTCTTAAAGACAACCATACTTAGAATTTAGTGACTTTCCTTCCAAGGAAGATTCCTATTGAATGCAGATGGGTATATTAGGTCAAATTGAAGTCCAATACTGATATAGAGAGGTTTAATGCTAGGTTAGTTATACTCAGAGGGAAGGGATTGATTTTCATGAAACTTTCTCACTTATGATCAAGATGGTCATCGTGAGAGATGTTCTTTCTTTGGTTGTTTAATCTAACTCCATTCACCAATTAGATGTCTATAATGTTTTTACAGGATAATTTACATGATGAAGTCTATATATAGCTTCTTGAGGGATTTTCTAGTTAAGGGGAGTCTATTGTGTGTAGACTTGTGTGATTCCTTTATGGGCTTAAGCAGGCAAGTAGACAATGAAGTTTAAAGTTGTGTGAAAAACGACCTCAAACAAGTTTCCTCCAAAAGTAATTTGGACCATTCATTATTCATCAAGAGACAAGGATCAAATATGGTAGTGATATTGATTTATGTAGATGATATGTTAATCACATTAAGTAGTATGGCCCTCACGGAACACACTAAGGATTCTCTACACAAGGTTTTTAAGATCAAAGATATTGGAGAACTTAAGTGTTTTTTTTGTATGAAATTTAATAGGTCTGGAAAAGAAATTCTAGTCAATCAAAATTGCACTAGAGATCATTTCATGTAAGGCTAGAAAGTGTTAAACTAGCTTAGACACCACTTAAGGCAAACATGAAGTTGACTACACAAGAGCAAGATGGTTTAACAAGGAGATCAGATGATGAGTCTTTTGAAAACAAATAACAATACAAAAGTTTGATAGAAAAATGTCACAACCCAGACCATCGTGATTGGCATCCACACTAACCCTCCAGTGGGAGAACCATTAATACTAACTAGCTAACCAAGAACTACACAACTTAATCAAAATTAAAGCATTTAAAGATACGAAAGCAGGTTTAAATGCTAAGGAAAAGAAATAGAGTTCCCATAAACTTCAAAAGTCTAACAAAACAATGCGGAAGTAACGCTTAAAACCTGAAAGTCAATGTACCAAAACTATAACAAGAACCATAAATCTAAACAAGAAAGGGTACAACCCCTCTAAACTATCATACGAATAACTAAATAGAAAGTCTAAGTCCGAATGTAGACATAAACAGAAAGAGAACTCATGGCAGCCCGGAAGAACTAGCTCTCTCTTGAATTCTAAACGATCACTGATCTTCTAAGTGAGGTCTGTTAATAGCCGCATGAAGATGTCATGTACTCAACAAAAAAAGAGCAAGTGCAGTATCAGTACACAACCACAGTGTACTAGTAGGATCACGCGGCTATCTCACTAAGTGCAACATACATAAGCCATTACAACATAATAATAACATGCATACACCGAACATATATAATATCAACATTTATGAACAACATACAATTTCATAATTCACAAGATATACAGTTATGTCAAGTCAATGGTCCTCTCAAGGAACCCAAACTCAAACTGTTAGTGTACCGGTTCATGGTACACGGACCAATGCTTATGTCGAAACGTGGCAACCGATCCCATATTTATGCCGAAACGTGTCAACCGATCCAAGTTAGTGTGTTGGAACGCAACACCCGATCCATTCAACAAGCCTCAATCACAATCACAAGTATTTTCTCAAATCATACAATCAAGTCATAATTCATGGCATTCATCATTCATCTATCCTCATTTACAATTAGTGTGATCAATAATGCAACATTCGCATACATACATATATTATAATGAAGCAAGAACAAACATACATCACACAACATGAAATCATAACCATCACCTACATCAAACAAAACTTGAATCCCATAAGAAACTTGATCCTTCCCTTTTCGGATTCTTTCCACTTGTTTTTGGTTTACAAACAATCATAATAACATGGGAATCAATAAACGATGTCTAATTACCCAGATTAAAGTCAAAACTATCAACCCTAGATCATACTCAAGATCCAAATATACAAAATTAGTGATTTTCCCACCATTCAAACAATTCCAAAACCCTTCCACAACAATAATCACCTAATAAACTAAGTTCTACGGATCGAAAAATGGATTTGGGGAGTGAAAACATTATCTTTAGCCTCAAGAATGGTGGAAAACTGTCAAGAAAGTCGTTTATTATCTCTAAAAGTCTAAAAGTGCAGAATAAAACATTTTTGGGGTTTATTTCCGACTTAAGTCGCGCCTGTTCAGCCACAACGATCCTCACCCTGCTAAAGCAGCCTTGCCCTAGCGGTAAAATCCCGTCATAGCAACTTGCACGATAACAGTGAGAAAATTTAAGAATTCCCAAACCCCCATTTAACAACACACATTCATCCCATGACACTTAAAAACTACCCTCTCAAGCTAAGATCGATTTTGGGACTTCTACTCGCCCGAATTTAATTTCGTAAAGTCGTACGTGTTTCTTAGCGTCTTAGCTATGTCCTCGTGTAATAAAATTTGTAATTAGATCTTCTATTTGTTACCAGATTTCCCTACACCTCATTGATTCCGATTTCGTCTAAATCTGGACTAGGTTGAGAAATTTCAAGTTACTACCATAACGTTTTTTGGCCCAAAGTTTTTCCCGTTGGCTTTTCTATAATGACGAGAACCGGTCATTACAATAGATACCAATTTACCCATTACTCGTTCCCGAGTAACAAACTTAGGAAAAAATAGGCTAAAGAAGGAATGGAGTAGTACTTGAATCGACGAACAATTAGGGATACTTGTCTCGCATGTCCTTCTCAGTTTCCCAGTAGCTTTCTCAACTGGATGATGTTTCCATTGAACTTTCACGGACTTAATCTCCTTGGTCCTTAGCTTTCGAACATCACGATCAAGAATTGCAATCGGTTCCTCTTCATATTGAAGGTCTTTGTCTAACACAACTGAGTCTCATTTTATGATGTAATCCCCGTCACCATGATACCTCTTCAACATGGACATATAAAATACCTGATGAACTCTCGATAGGTTAGAAGGTAAAGCCAATCTATAAGCCATTGGCCCTACACATTCAAGAATCTCAAAGGGACCAATGTATCGCAGACTTAGCTTGACCTTCTTGCCAAATCTCATCACCCCTTTCATGGGTGACACCTTAAGAAGAACATTCTCACCAGTCCAAAATGCCATGTCTCTTACCTTATGGTCTGCATACTTCTTCTGCCTACTCTGGGCCACTAAAAGCTTAGCTTAGATGCTGCTCACTTTATCTTGAGCATCCTTCACTAAATCAACCCCCAAAGGTTTCACATCTTCAGCCTCAAACCATCCTACAGGTTATCTACATCCCCTCTTATAAAGTGCCTCAAATAGTGCCATATCAATGCTGGAGTGATAATTATTATTATAGGAGAACTCACATAACGGTAGGAATTTATCTCAATGTCCTCCAAAATCAATAACACATGCCCTCAACATGTCTTCTAACACTGGATAGTCTTCTTTGATTTTTCGTCCGTCTGTGGATGGAAAGTTGTACTAAAAGTGAGTTGTGTGCCCAATTCATCATGTAACTATCTCCAAAACTTGGAGGTAAATTGCATACCACGATCTGAGATGATAGAAAGGGACACCCCATGCAACCTCACTATATCTTTCACATAAACCTTAGCTAATTGTTCAGCATTATAATCTATTTTGACCGGAATAAAATGGGTTGACATAGTCAGCCTGTCAACCACTACCCAAATAGAATCAAACTACCCCAAAGTCTTGGGAAGACCAACCACAAAATCCATGGCTATCCTTTCCTACTTCCATTCTGGAATTGACATTCTCTAGAGCAAACCTGCATGCCTTTGATGTTCATACTTTACTTGTTGACAATTTTGACACTTAGCCACAAACTCCGCTATATCATTCTTCATGCCCGGCCATTAATAAATTCGCTTCAAATCTCGGTACATCTTGGTCACACCCGGATGAATGGAATATCGTGATCCATGTGAATCTGTCAGCAATTTCTGAATCAAGTCATCAACTCGAGAAACACAAATCCTTCCTTTAAGGTTGAGCACACCTTCCGCATTAAGAGTGACCTTTTGTGCCTTACTAATCGCAGTCTTTTTCTTAAGTTCATTCAAATTTTCATACTCAAATTGTTTGGCCTTGATCTCTTCAATGAATGTGACCCTTACTTCAATGCTAGCTAACACCCCACCTTTCTCTGAGATGCTTAACTTTACAAACTTAGACTCCAAGGTCTGAATTTCCTTAGCCAAAGGTCACTAGGGTACACTCAAGCAAGCTAGACTACCCATACTCACCGATTTTTAGCTCAAAGCGTCCACCACTATATTAGCCTTATCTGGATGGTATTGAAGTCACATCATAATCTTTGAGTAACTCCTTCCACCTTCGTTGTCTCAAATTCAGATCTTTTTGAGTGAACACATGTTACAAACTACAATGATCAGTAAACACCTCACACTTAACCCTATAAAGATAATTCCGCCAGATCTTAAGAGCAAACACTACCACTGCCAACTCCAAATCATTTATTGGATAATTCCTTTCATGCACCTTTAATTGTCGTGACGCGTAGGCTATGACATTCTTATCCTGTATTAACACCACACCCAAACCCGAATGTGAAGCATCAAAATAAATAATAAAATATTTACCTTCAACCGATATTGCTAGAATATGTGTTGTGGTCAAGAGAGTCTTGAGCTTTTGAAAGCTCTCCTCACATTTTTCAGTCCATTCAAATGAAATCTCCTTTTTGGTCAAATTTTTCAAATGCGTGGCTATAGAAGCAAAGTTCTTCACAAATTGACGATAGGAGCTAACGAGCCCCCACAAAACTCCTAACTTCCGTCACAGAGCTAGGTCGAACTCAATTCTTAACCGCCTCAATCTTTTTGGGATCTACCATTACCCCTTCTTTTGAAACTACATGCCCCAAAAATGCAACCGAAGGCAATCAAAATTCTCACTTAGAAAATTTCGCATACAACCTTTGTTTCCAAAGAACACCAGAACAATACAAAGATGGTCGACATGCTCTTCCTCACTTTTCAAATATATCAAAATGTCGCCCAATAAAGATGATAACAAACGAATCAAGAGATGACTTGAACACACCATTCATCAAACTCATAAAGGCTGCAAACGCATTTATCAACCCAAATGACATAACTAGAAACTCATAGTGCCCATAGCGGGTTTTAAACGCTTTCATGGGCACATCTTCAAGCCTAATCTTTAATTGATGGTAGCTAGACCTTAGATCAATCTTAGAGAAAACTGATGTACCTTGCAATTGGTCAAAAAGACCATCTATTCGAGGTAATAGATGTTTGTTTCGAATGGTGACCCTATTCAATTGCCGGTAATCTATACACATCCTCATACTACCATCTTTTTTCTTAACAAACAAAACTGGAGCACCCCATGGGGAAACACTAGGACGAATGAATCTTTTATCAAGAAGTTCTTGAATTTGAGCCTTAAGTTCTCTTAATTCTGCCGGATCCGTGCGATAAGGAGGGATGGAAATGGGACAAGTACCAGGTTCTAAATCAATGTAGAAATCTATATCTCTATCTGAAGGAATACCAGGCAAATCATTAGGAAACACTTCTCTAAATTCTGATACCGCAGGGATAGACTCAATAGATGGAGACTCAACCTCAACATCCTGAATATGAGCCAAATAAGTCAAACAACCCTCCCCTCCCAGTTTCCTAGCCTGAATGAAGGATATGATCTTAGCTTGCTTAAGCATGTACACCCCTTCCCACTATAGCTTTTCCCTTCCCAGAATTTCTAGAGTCACATACTTAGTATTACAATTAAGCACAACGTAATAGGAGGACAACCAAGTCATGCCAAACATATATCAAAGTCAATCATATCCAAATCACCAAATCAGCCCAAGTCTGAAAACCCATAAACAAAATAGGATAAGCATGATACACATGGGTGACTATGACAGACTCTCCAACTAGGGTAGACACACGGATGGGGGAATTAAGTATGTCACAAATCATAGCAAATTCTGAGGCAAATCGCACAAACACATAAGAATAAGTAGAACCGGGATCAAATAACACATTAGCCATCCGGTCACAAACAAGAATAGTACATATGATCACTGCATTAGACGCTTCTGCCTCGGTCTTGCCCGAAAGGCATAACACTGAACCCTATCATCGTGATGAGTGACTTCCCTTCCTGGATGCACTATACCTCTGACTGCGTTACCATTTCCCCTACCTCCGCGGCCTCGCTGATTTCCTCTTCGCCCACCTTGTGGATGCCCTCAACCATTATTACCATTTCTCGCAGGTACCAGTGCTCTAGATTGTTGTTGCACGGAATCCAACATGCATGGGTCAAGGAAATCTCTCTTCATATGCCCAGGTTCTCTACAGTTGTAACATGTACGATCAAAAGATGACCTGCTACCTGCCAAATGTGCGGCTCTCTGGCTATCCTGAATCAAATTCTGAGGTAGAGTTCCAGAGTAATTACCTGTAAAAGCGGGCATAACAGACTAAATTGGCCGGGCTACAAGTGTTGGCCTCCCTAAATCTCTGGAGTAAGATCCATGAAAGTTGCCTGAATTTTTGGCTTTCTTAGCCAATGCCTTAGCTTGACCGTCTCGCCTCACCCCCTCCACTTTCTTCACAAAGTTAGTTACCTCATTGAAGCTTTTTCCTGCAGAGGTCATATGAATGGACAATACCTGCAACTTAGAATTAAGCCCCTTAACAAATAAACAGATCATCTCTTCCTCAGTAGTCACCAATTGCGTAGCATATCTAGACAAGGCATGGAACTTTGCCTCATAAGCAGCCATATACATACCACCTTGCTCCAAAGCCATAAACGCATCCTTCTTGCGATATCTCAAAGTCTGAGGCACATACTTCTCTAAGAACAGAGCATAAAACTGGGTCCAAGTGAGTGGGGGTAAAACTGAAGATCTGCATTCCATATAAGCTCTCAACCACTGCTTAGCCTCACCTTGAAGCTGAAAAGTCACAAACTCAACTTCATGCTGATAGACAATTCCCAACTTGTGAAGCCTCTCATAGCAATCTAGGAGGAACTCATATGCGTCCTCACTCTTAGAACCATGGAAAACAAGCGGTTTCAACTTCAAGAACTTAGTCAACATCTCATGTTCATTACCAGTCATAACAGTACCCAACGAAGAATGGAAGAAAGCATCATTAACTACAGTTCCACCCACATTGGGGACAGTGATAGCAATAGGGGGATTGGCGTGAGCTTCAGTTGTTTGAACAGAGAGAAGCACTCCAGGACCAACCAATCCTTTCAAGAACGACATAATATGTTGAGCTAACACTGGGTCTAAGGGAGGAATACATGTAGTCTCAGTCTGTACCTCTTCCTCTTGTCCAACATTCTCCTCATTCTCAACCTCTACATTCTTCTCTACCTCTTCATGGTGCAGGTGAGGGGCCTCATTTCTGGAAGCATCTCCAACCGGTGCTCCATCCCTAGTAGGCACCACCCTTCCTCGACCTATACCCCTAGCTCTTCCTCTACCCTTGCCTCAACTGTGACCTCTTGTTGCAGATTCCTCAATTGGAGCATTGACGGAAGCTATGGGTCTGACACCGTTGAACCTAGTGTTAACCATCTACGGATAGAAGAGTGGAGGAGGTTAGATACCAATTTGAATCGTCAGATACCAATTAGAATCAAGTTATAGCACGAAAGAAGACAAGAGAAACAAAAAGATTTCCTAAAGTCCTATAGACTCTCGAAGAAAAGTACAGACGTCTCCGTTCCGCAAGACTCTATTAGACACGTTTTGGTACATCGAGATCAACGAACCTAGGCTCTGATACCAACTTTGTCACGACCCAAACTATCTTGATTGGCACCCACACTAACCCTCCGGTGGGAGAACCATTAATACTAATTAGCTAACCAAGAACTACACAACTTAATCAAAACTAAGGCACTTAAAGATACAGAAGCAGGTTTAAATGCTAAGAAAAAGAAATAGAGTTACCATAAACTCCAACAGTCAAACAAAACAATGCGGAAGTAACACTTAGAACCAGAAAGTCAATGTATCAAATCTCTAACAAGAACCATAAGTCTAATCAAGAAGTGGTACAACCCCTAAACTATCATACGAATAACTAACTAGAAAGTCTAAGTTCGAAATGTGGACAGAAATAGAAAAATAACTCATGGAGCCCGGAAGAACTGCTCACCCTTAAATACGAAATGATCACCGATCTTCTAAGCGAGGTCTGTCAATAGCCGCCTGAAAATGCCTTGTACTCAACAAAGAAAGAGCAAGTGCAGTTTCAGTACACAACCACAGTGTACTGGTAGAATCACGCAGATATCCCATTAATGCAACATACATAAGCCATTACAACATAATAATAACATGCATACACCAAACATATACACTATCAACATCATTTATGAACAACGTACAATTTCACAGTTCTCAAAATATATAGGTATGTCAAGTCAATGCCCCTCTCATGGAACCCAAACCCAAACTGTTAGAGTATCGATTTGTGGTACCTAATCCAATGCTTATGCCGGAATGTGGCAACCGATCCCATTTTTATGCCAGCAACCAATCCAAGTTAGTGTGTCGGAACGCAACACCTGATCCATTCAACAAGCCACAATCACAATCACAAGTATTTTCTCAAATCATACAATCATGTCATGATTCATAGCATTCATCATTCATCTATCCTCATTTACAATTAGTGTGATCGATAATGCAACATTCGCATACATACATGTATTATAATAAAGCGCGAACAAACATACATCACACAACATGAAATCACAACCATCACCTACCTCAAATAAAGCTTGAATCCCCTAAGAAACTTGATCCTTCCCTTTTCGGATTCTTTCCGCTTGTTCTTGGTCTACAAACAATCATAATAACACGGGAATCAATAAATGATTTCTAATTACCCGAATTAAAGTCAACACTATCAACCCTAATTAAACCCATGATCCCAATATACAAAATTAAGGGTTTTCTCACCATCCAAACAATTCCAAAACCCTTCCCCTACAATACTCACCCAAGAAACTAAGTTCTACGGATCAAAAAATGGATTCGGGGAGTGAAAACCTTACCTTTAGCCTCAAGAATGGTGGAAAACTGTCAAGAAAACACCTGGGGTCGTTCCTTAGCTCTCAAAGTCGAAAAGTGCAGAGTAAAATGTTTTTGGAGTTTATTTCCGACTTAAGTCACGTTTGTCCCGCCACAACGGTCCTCACCCCACTAAAGGGGCCTCGCCCTGGCGGGAAAATCCTGCCTTAGCGGCTTGCACGAAAATAATGAGCAAATTTAAGAATTCCCAAATCCTCATTTAACAACACTCCTTCATCCCATGACACTCAGAAACTACCCTCCCACGCTAAGATCAATTTTGGGAGTTCTACTCGCTTGAATTTAATTCTGTAAAGTCGTAAAGATTACTAACGTCTTAGCTATGTACACATGCACTCATGTAATCAAATTCATAATTAGATCTCCCATTTGTTATCAGATTTCCCTAGACCTCATTGACTTCGATTATGTTCAAATCTGGACTAGGTTGGGAAATTTCAAGTTACTACCAAAAAGTTTTTCGGCCCAAAGTTTTTTCCCGTTGGCTTTTCTATAACGACGTGAACCGGTCATTACAAAAAATATTATATTTGACATTAAAAAATGCCAGATATAGCTTTTTCAATTCAAACACTTAGCTAGTTATTGCACCAACCAAAGAAGTCACATTGGAGGCAACACTCAGAGTGATGAAGTATGTTAAAAGAGAATCAGGACTTGAGATCTTATTGAGTAGAAATAAAATAAATAAGTTGAGTGTTTTCTGTGATGCAAATTGGGCGTTATGTCTTAATACTAGAAGATCAGTCTCAGGTTTTTTGGTCAAGCATGGTGACTCCTTGACACCATGGAAATTCAATAAGCAGAATATAATTTCTAGAAGTTCAGCACATAAAATATATGGGTATGAAAAATGCAGTGTCTGAGGTGGTATGGCTTACTTCTTTATTGAAGGAATATTTAGTAGGCAAGCTAGGTGTGTTGAATGTTTTTGCACCCACTAGTTTGACGGGAGTAATGACACATGACTAACTTGATAATAATGTGTAGAAGGGCATTTGAGTAATTGACAGTTAAGTTTGTTAAATTAGTTGGTTAGTTAGTTGTAGAAATGCAGTTAATGGATGTTAGGAACAATGGTGTATATATGTGCACATGATTCACTGTAATGAGTCAGTTTCTAGTTATAGAAATAAGGTCAATATACTCTCATCTTCTTCTCTCTTCTTCAATATCTGAACTGATCCTTAATAGATTGTATGTGAAAATTGACAATTTGGATGCGGGGTTTGTAACAAACAACTAGTTTTTTGAAGTTATAAAAAGCTACATATTACCCCTAACCAACTGAAAAAATCGAATAGCATATACAATATTAAATTTTTTGACAAAAAAAATGTTCAATTGATCACTCATCTAATGAGAGTTGAAAGACGAAGCAAAATTGAGTTTGTTTCTAATTTTGGCAAAAAAATAATAGTATTTATACTTGTTAGAAATATGCATAAGAACTGCAATAGTCCATGTTCTCTGTATTGTAGGGTAGTTATTTACTGTTTAACAGTTAATTAATTTCTATCTTATCCTTAGTTTTTTAATCTTATCCTTAGGAGTTGGTTTACTTGTAAACTCTATAAATATCTGTTTTATAATGAAGTTAGTAGTTTTGCTTTCATAAATTTTTTCTTTGTTGGTTTATCAAACTAATGTTCCTACTTGTTCAATAACAAAATAAAATTAGATTGTTATGTTTTTCCTTCTCTGAAAACTAACAATTAGTATCAGAGCAGTTATTTCTTGAGGGATTTGTGGGTGTTTCATCAAAGTTACGATTGTAATCAAGAAGACAAGTTTATCAATCATGGAAGCAGAATAAAGATTTTCTGTAATGGCACCACCTGTTTTTAATGGTGATAACTATCAGATTTGGGCGGTAAGAATGGAAACTTATCTAGATGTCATGGATATGTGGGAGGCAGTCAAAGAGGATTATGAAGTTCCTCTGTTGCCTAACAATCCTACTATGTCCCAGATCAAAAACCATAAAGACAGGAAAACCAGAAAATCAAAGGCAAAGGCATGTTTATTTTCAGCAGTATCTTCTTCAATCTTCACTCGAATTATGTCTCTAAAGTCAGCAAAAGCCATCTGGGATTATCTCAAGGCAGAATACGAAGGGGATGAAAGGATCAGAGGTATGCAAGTGCTAAATCTTATAAGAAATTTCGAGATGCAGAAGATGAAAGAAACTGAAACCATCAAAGATTACTCTGAAAGGCTCTTGAACATAGCAAACAGGGTAAGATTACTTGATTCCGTGTTTAATGATTCACGTATTGTTGAAAAGATTCTGGTAACTGTGCCGGAAAGATTTGAAGCAACCATAACTACTTATGGAAAACACTAAGGATCTGTCCAAGATCACCTTCGTAGAGTTATTGAATGTTTTGCAAGCACAAGAACAACGAAGAGTCATGACAGAAGAAGGAAATACCGAGGGAGCATTGTTTGCCAAGCCTCAAGATGGAGGCAAAAACAAAAAGAAGAAGAACAAGAAAAATAGTGAAGGCATTTCAGCAGGTACTACCAAAGGAAAAAGTGGACACTCAAAGAAAAGTTATCCTCCTTGTAAGCATTGTAACAAGAAAGGTCATCCACCATATAAATGTTAGAGAAGGCCTGATGCTAGATGTAGTAAATGCAATCAACTTGGGAATGAAGCTGTCATTTGGAAGAACAATGGTCAACAACAAGAAGCAGAGGCTCAAATTGTTGATGGTGAAGAGGAAGATCAACTCTTTCTTGCTACATATTTTTCAAGTAGATCATCGAGAGAGTGTTGGCTGATTGATAGTGGATGCACTAATCATATGACAAATGACATGTCTCTCTTCAAGGAATTGAAGCCCACGACCATTACTAAAGTCAGAATAGGTAATGGCGACCATCTTCATGTAAGAGGGAAAGGAACCATTGCTATTCCAAGTCATTCAGGTACTAAAACAATTTCTGGTGTGCTTTATGTACCTGACATAGATCAAAACTTGCTTAGTGTTGGTCAATTGATGGAAAAATGCTACAAATTTAATTTTGAAGATAATCATTGCTTGATCAATGATGCTTCAAATCAAGAAATGTTTAAAGTAAGAATGAGAGGCAAAACTTTCTCATTAGATCCATCTGAGGAGGAGCATGTTGTTTTTTCAGCAAAAGAAAGTGTTGCAGAAGTATGGCACAAGAGACTCGGACACTATCACTATGAAGGGTTGGTTGAAATGCAAAAAATGAAAATAGTTACAGACTTGCCTATTTTAGAAGTACATTCTTCAAATTGTCTTGCGTGTCAATATGGAAAACAAAACAGACTTCCATTTCCAAAGACAACTTGGAGAGTCTCGAACAAATTGCAATTAATTCATACTGATATAGCAGGACCTCAAAGGACTCCTTCAGTAAAAGGTAGTCTTTACTATATCATTTTTATAGATGATCTAACCCGCATGTGCTGGATTTATTTTCTCAAGCATAAGTCAGAGGCTGCTAATGTCTTTCAGAAGTTCAAAGCAAAAGTAGAAAATGAAGCTAACTGTAAAATCCAGTCTATAAGAACAGGTAATGGAAGGGACTACACTTCTTACCAGTTCGACATGTTATGTGAGGAAGCAGGGATTCATCATCAGCTTACTACTCCTTATACTCCATAACAAAATGGAGTAAGCGAGAGAAGGAACAGATACATTATGGAGATGATCAGATGCATGTTGCACGAGAAGAACTTGCCAAAGAAATTTTGGGCAGAGGCAGCAAATACATCAGTCTTTCTTCAAAATAGGCTTCCCACAAAGGCAGTGAAAGACCGAACTCCATTTGAAGCTTGGTATGGATTTAAACCATCGTTAAATTTTCTTAAAGTGTTTAATTGTCTCTGTTTTTCCTACATTCCTCAGGTTAAATGGGATAAACTAGATAAAAAATCTGTCCCAGGCATTTTTATTGGATATAGTTCAATTTCAAAGGCATATAAGGTCTTCCAACCACAAACTGAAAATATAATCTTTAGTAGAGATGTGTATTTTATAAAGAATGAAGAGTGGTGTTGGGAAGACTCAAAGAAATCTGTCCTTAATACTTCTGACAAAGCAGAAAAGTCTCCTACCAAGTTTTTTGAAAAGAAAATATCACTCTCACGGAAGGATGAAATGGTGGATCATTTACCTGTCAAAGGTACTTGACAACTCGTTGATATATATCAGAGATGCAATGTAGCAGTATGTGAACCTTCTGGGTACAATGAAGCCAAAAATGATGAAAAATGGGTGGCTGCAATGAAAGAAGAGTTGTTTATGATTGAGAAGAGCATGACTTGGGAGCTTGTTGATCAACCTGAAGACAGAAAGATAATTGGGTTGAAATGGGTCTTTAGAACCAAGCTAAATGCAGATGGTTCAGTGAACAAGCATAAAGCAAGACTTGTAGTTAAGGGGTATGCTCAAATTTTTGGTGTGGATTATTTTGATACATTTGCACCAGTAGCTAGGCTTAACACTATCAGGTTACTTCTTGCTCTTGCTGCACAATTGGGTTGGAAAGTGTATCAGATGGATGTCAAATCAGCATTCCTTAATGGCTTTCTTCAGGAAGAAATTTATGTTGAGCAACCTGAAGGCTTTGTGGAGAAAGGAAATGAGGACAAAGTTTATAGGCTAAGAAAGGCACTTTATGGACTTAAACATGCACCAAGGGCCTGGTATGGTCGAATAGATGGCCATTTACTTGGCTTAGGCTTTGAAAAAAGTCTATCAGAATCTACTATTTATTCTTAAACATCATGGCATTGATATTCTTGTTGTGTCTATATATGTGGATGTTGTACTAGTTACAGGAAGCAATACAAGGCATATCGAGGATTTCAAGCAAGAAATGATGCAAGCCTTCGAGATGACTGATCATGGTCTAATGTCTTATTTTCTTGGTATGGAAATCAAGCAGGGACAGGATGAAGTTTTCATTTGCCAGAAGAAATATGCCTAAGGAAATTCTCAAGAAGTTCAACATGGAAGATTGCAAGGAGATGAGTACTCCTATGAACCAAAAAGAGAAACTAAGCGAGAATGATAGAGCAGAGAAAGTGGAGGAAACGTACTTCAGAAGCTTAGTCGGTTGTTTGATGTATCTCACAGCTACAAGACCCAATATTTTGTATGATGTAAGCATTCTATCGAGGTTCATGCATTGTGCTAGTGAGGTGCCTCTAAAAGCAGCAAAACGAGTTGTCAGATACATCAAAGGTACCATCAATTATAGTGTCAAGTTTTAGAAAAAATTAGATCTGAAACTACTTGGGTATTCTGATAGTGATTGGGCTGAATCCGCCGATGACATGAAGAGCACATCTGGATGTTGTTTCAGTCTTGGCTCAGGAATGTTTTCGTGGTGCTCAAAGAAGTAGGACATTGTGGCTCAATCCACTGCAGAGGCAGAATTTGTGGCTGCAACAGCAGCAGTGAATCAAGCATTGTGGTTGAGGAAAATTTTGGTGATCTGCACATGAATCAGACAAAGGGAACTGAAGTATTTGTGGACAACCAATCTGCGATAGCAATTTCTCATAATCCTATATTTCATGGGAAAACAAAACACTTCAACATCAAGCCTTTCTTATTGAGGGAAGTGCAAAATAATGGTGACGTGATTCTGCTCTATTGCAAAACTGAAGAGCAGTTGGCTGATATTTTCACCAAACCATTATCAGGCAATAAATTTCAACTTCTCAGGCAAAAACTTGGAGTTTGCAGCTCTTAAAGCAAGGAGGAGTGTTAGAAATATGCATAAGAACTGCAACAGTCCATGTTCTCTGTATTGTAGGGTAGTTAGGGTAGTTATTTACTGTTTAGCAGTTAATTAATTTCTATCTTATCCTTAGTTAGTTTTTTAATCTTATCCTTAGGAATTGGTTTACTTGTAAACTCTATAAATATCTGTTTTATAATGAAGTTAGTAGTTTTACTTTCATAAATTTTTTCTTTGTTGGTTTATCAAACTAATGTTCCTACTTGTTCAATAACAAAATAAAATCAGATTGTTATGTATTTTCTTCTCTGAAAACTAACAACACTTATGAATTAAGATTATTGGGCTAGGATTTAAGTCTGCACATTGTTAAGCGAATTATTCCTAATCTTTAAAAAGAATCATTTACCTAATAAAATTAACTTAAAGCTTTTTTTTTCTTCTATTGTTGTTATAAAAGAATCTTTACTTGATTGATTCCCGAAAAAAAAGAGAATGTAAAAGACAATAGATGTAGAAAAGGGGACAGGGGCATTGGTTTTTTATTTGCATAATAAATAAATGTACCTTTTAATTTGATCTCATTTCATATTTATGTTTCTAGTTTCGGGTGTGTACTAGTAAATACTTAAACTTTATAAAGTTGAACAACTAAATACATGAGTCTAATTATGTGACATAATACATGTAGGACACCATGTAGGACACAAATTACCATGTAGTATGTCACGCAGTGGCGGAGCCTCCTTACTATTAGGGGGTTCATCCGAACCCCCCTTCGACGGAAAATCATATAATATATACATGGTTAAAATAACTTCTTAGGTATAAATAGTAGATGTTGAACCCCCTTTGGCTACTTCATGTGTCTATTTTTTCAGATTTTGAACCCCCTTAATGAAAATTCTGGCTCCGCCACTGATGTCACGTGGGACGAATGTATCTATTTGTTCAACTTTATACAAGTTTAAATGTCTATTTATACACACTCAAAGTTAAATGATATAAATGTCAGTTGACGCCAAGTTAAAGTATATATTCATGTATTATGCTCATGTATTATGCTTTTTTTTCACTTATAAAATACTGTAAAGAGGATTGAGAAAGACTAGTAAGATAATGATTATGACAATCAGTGAACTTGATGGTTCTTTCATTTTTTTAAAATACATAAAATTTGAATAAGAGAAGTCCTTCTCAGATATTAATAATAAAATAAATAAATAAAGGGTCAAAAATATTTTTAGTTTACGTAAAATTAAATAAACATATCATCTGTAAATAGTTTGATCTAAAAGATCTTTATTGTCAAAACTTAGATCCAAAATATCTCCGCCGTTAAAATTTTGATCCAAAAATATCTTTATTACTACCTTTGGGTCAAAATGTCTAATAAAATATTAATTTTAAAAATAATTCTTTTAAAATTCTTTTAACTAATATAAAAAGTTGAAAATATTTTTTTTGTCTTTTTAATCTCCGTTTATCAATTAAAATAGTACTACGAAACATATTTTTTAAATTGATAATAAAGGTCATCTATATAAGATAAAAGTAACCTCATTATTAATTTTCATTTTGATAAGGATTAAAAAAATTCTAATAAAAAATAGAAAATATTTTTATTTGTTTATCTTTTTCAAATTAAAATAGAAATTAGGATAAACACTTGCTAATAGATCCTTGATTTTATATTCAATATGAGAAAAAAGTGTCAATAATAACTCCATCTTTGGTATTTGAAGATACTTTAAATTCAATATGAAAAAAAGTGTCAATAATAACTCCATCAATGGTATTTGAAGATATTTTATAATTTGAATTAATGTAAAAAATATTTTTGTTTTATGGCATCATGATTGTTCCATCTTAACTTTAAATCCAATGATTATATTAGCAATTGAGAAACAAAAATATTTTTTATTTTATTGGGCAAAAGATTTTATCATTATTTAAATAAAAATTAATGATGAATTATTGTGATCTTGTATATATGAAAATTAATGATGGATTATAATATACTCCCTCCGTCCACAATTGTTTGTCAGGGTAAGGTCATGCACATCCCTCAAGGAAAATTTAATACAAGGTGTAGTTAGACTAATATAACCCTACAATACCAAGAATATCAAAAGTCCACATAACTTTTCAATTGAACTACACTATCATTAAGGGCAGAATTGGAAAAAATGACTAATTATTTCTTGATTGTTTAAATTGACAATTAATCTTGGACATCTATTTTTAGTATACCTGCCAAACAATTGTGGACGGAGGGAGTATTTTTTTATTAGGAAAAGAATATGTTGAAAAAAGAAAAAAATAGTTACATTTATTATAGAAAAAAAGACATTTTTCTCCAAAAGTTACTAAAAGTCATTGTTGAACCAAAATAATTTCGAATCATGCTATTAAAGAATGACATTTTTATTCAATTTTATATAATTTAAGGATATGTTTTATTCTTTTCCGTAAAATAAAAGTAGGAGTGATTTTCCACGAAGATGGAAGGAGATGATTTTGGAATTGAAAAATCTTGAAGAAATCCAGAAAGTTAAAGACAACATCATCAAAAGCAAAGAATATATAATAAGGTTAAATTCTTGGAATATGTCTATCAAAAAAGATGGGTTGTTAGTGATAGCCATTATTGTTGAGGACACTAGCTAGCAAGAAACCCTCCCCCACAACCCTCCAATTCAGAAAGAAAAAAAATATACTATTATTATATAAAATAAAATAAAACAAAGTACTACTATTAGTAAAATGGAGTAGAAATGTGAATAATTTTTCCGCTGACAAATAAGTATTTGTCTTTGGAGGACCTAAAAGATTGTGCCTTGATGATGGAAGATTCCAAGAAGGAAACAAAAGGGTCACATTGATGGCACATTATATTGAATCTGTCGATGACCAGTATTAATAACTCCTCATGATACACAATATATTAGTCACAATCAATCNTCTCAATAAGGCATATGTTACGCTAGTTGAGAGGGAGAGTCAAAGAGAAATGGCTAGCTCTTCCATGAGTGGGGAGATGATAGACTAAGTAACACTTAAGGACAAAAGAGGTAGCATCAGCCAAAGTACTTTGGAGGAATCAATTTGTTGAAGAAACTACTTGGGAAGCTGAAGAGGATATGAAAAAGAGATATCCACATCTCTTTGAGTTCGGAGAAAATGCAGACCAAGGTACTAATTCTCTTCTTAGTACTATTTAAATTATGAGTGAGCATGTTGGGTGTTTGCATTTGATTGTTGGGTGTTTGAACTTGATGTTACCACCCTTAGCCTAGTAAGAATAATCTCATTCGAGGAAGAATTTTCCCAAGGGGGAGATATTGTAACACCCTGTAACTAGAAAGAACTAAAGAGGAATTTAAAAAGAGGAAATAGTCATTTTTGGAAGGTATAAAGAAAATCTGGAAATTGTTAAGTGTGTTAAAGTTGAGTTTTTTGTCAACTTCAAACGACCATAACTTCTAGATCAGGATGAGTTAGGTATTCTTCCAGATATGGTTGAAATGATCTTTCCAACACCGCCGAGTTTACGCGATTTCGAGTTTGTATGAGTGAGTTATGCCCTTTGGAAGTTGGGCTGTGCGATTAAGGAAAGTCTAATCCAGATTTTTTTGAAGGGTAGATTAGTCTTTTCCTTACCCAATTAATTTAATTCATTTTAGTGAATTAATTAAGGGTCAAATCAGAATGAGATCAGTTTAGTCAATTGGAAATTCACGCTAGGGCTTGGAGAAAATAGGAGAAAGGAGAAGAAAAGCTCAGATTTCGCTAAGATCATGCGATTTGGTGGTGGATTTTGCCAAGGAATTTATCTTACAAGGTATATGAGTCTTTCATAGCATTGGGTTCATTCACCCAAGCGCCAAACATGTTTAGTTCAGCGAAATTCGTCCTAATAGAGTTTGAAAGTTGATGTTCTTGACATGTATTCTTGAATTTGAATGTTGTTCTTGAATTGGAATGAATTGAGGAGTTTCTGAGATCTTTGAGTCGAATTATAGAGTTGTTTTGAGTTAGGTTCTTAGGTACATATGCTAGGCATCTGAATCTAAAGAGTTATTGAGAAAAATATTCGAATTTAGGTAAATTGGGGTGGTAAAACGGAGAAGGAAAAAGTCCAGCGTGATCTGGCACGCAAGTCTGCGTCGCGGACTTGCTCTCCAGTGACCAAAAAGTTTCTCCACGTCGCGGTTAAGATGCGGACTCCTCTGTCTCAAAATTTAATTTTGCGAGTAATTATTTAAAACACCTCCGCGTCACGGACTTGTTTCAAGACGGTGATTTCGTGACTTTTCTCATGTTTAGCTATTTAAGATCATTCCTAAACATCATGTGATCCTTCCTATCACAAATCAAAATCCTTGAATCCATAATTTAATTCAAGGAACAGTTAAGAGTCAAGTCAGGAGCAGTTAAGATCAAAGTCTAGAGAAGTTCTTAAAGTTTTCCAAAAGTCTTTTGCAAACGTTTTAACTTTGTTTTTAGACTTAAGTTTTGAGTTCAGTAAAGAGTAAAGCTTGAAGTTCATTTCTTCAAAAGTATATGAGGACTATGTATTCCCAAAGGGTTTAAAATGTTTTCACATTTAAACAAGAAAGGAAACCTCGATTTCCAAAGAGTCTTCAGGCTGGTTTTCAAAAAAGAGTAATCGCTTTCTAAATGAAGCAAGAGGGGAAACTTTGATTTCCAAGATAGCCTTTGAGCTAAGTTTTTGAGCACTAATCTCAAATCACAGAAGAAGTATGTTTTTAAAAAATAAGAGCTAATATTATATTATTTTTTGGAGTAGTATGGAACATCGATATGGGAGAGAGTTCAGACAACTCACAGCCCCCATAAACCATGTAGCCACCATGGGTAGAAAAGGGTCATACTTTTTAGATGATTCCTTTAGTGCTTTTTAGCATAGACTAGTGGATCCACTTAGTAGCTCAAGTTCTATACCCTAGGCAAGGTATAGGACGACCCTGGCAGCGTGAGGCAAAACGTTGTATCATCACAATAGCTCTTACATGATGGTTGTCGGTTAGAGAAACTCCCACAATAGTAATTGTATTCTTATATACATAGTTTATTGTATTTTCACATACAAGTCAGAGTTGTTTTGTATCCTTGCTTACACACAGAGTTGACATTATGTTTTAAATAACTTTTCTTTATATTGCACTTGTTTTAAACTGCTTTACATTGAAATGAGTTCAGTTATGTTGAGTTGAGTTGAGCCAGGTAAGTTCTTCAGATTTCTTTCAAGCCTATGTTGTATTTAGCATTCCAACTCGCATACTCGTACATTCAATGTACTGATGCCAGTTGGCCTACATCTTATTATGATGCAGACGCAGGTAACTAGGATTGACATCCAGCGCATCGTTGATCCAGTGAGCACTCCAGAGTCAGTTGGTGAGCCTCCTTGCATTCCGGAGGACTCCTTTTATTGCTTTTAGTTATTTTATCAGTTCATTAGGATGTTATGGGGCTTGTCCCAACATCCATCTTAGTTGTTTTTACAGGCTTCATAGACAGTTAGTAGTTCAGTTATCTTTATATTATCATTCAGATGTTGTTTACAAACTTCAGTTGCCATTTTGGCTAAGTTTATATCTCTTGAAAGTTTTGTTTTGAGATTATATTGTTAAGGTAAGTCTTCCGCTGAATAAGTAAGCCAGGCCAAGGGTTCTCTTGGGGCCAACAATGGTTCTCGTGTGCCAGCCACGTCGAGGGTGTATTCTCGGGGCGTGACAACAGATATTGCCCAAACTTATTTTATTAAAGTAGAGGAAATAAAGTGGATAGTTGATTATGGGGCAACTATGGCTTCAAATATGAATATATCGATCAATGTGAAGTTGGTTAAATCAGATCATAATATAAGTGTTCATTTACCAAATGGTGGAGTGACTTTAGTAACACACCTTGGAAGCCGTAAGACAACATAAACTAGAGAATTACAAAATATTTTATTTTCCCCAAACTTTCAATATAATCTATTGTGAGTATCAAAATTGACTATAAAACCCAGTTGCTTTGTATCTTTCTATCCTAGATTCTTTCTATTTTAGGACCTCTCACTAAAAAATTGAAGGGAATTGATAAGGAGCAAGATGGGGTGTACTTGTTGGTTTCACAAGAATCAAGTAATTTTGAGAGTACCAGATAAAGAGTTTCTAATGTATTCACAACTCATGGTGAAAATAAGGACATCATGATGTGGCATAGAAGATTAGCTCATTCATCAATAGGATTAATAGAGAATATTTTTGGATACACAATGAATGCTTGTAAAATTGTTTTAGATTGTTGTGAAATATGTACATCCACTAGACATACTAGACTCCTTTTTGCTAATAGTGAGACTAGCTTGTGTTTGCTTTATTGCATTTGGATGTATGTGATCCTTATATTACACAGACTTTTGATGGAAATAGGTTCTTTCTCACAATTATTGATGCTTCTTCAAAATTACTTGGATTTATTTGATAAAATTCAAATGTGATGTGTTGATGGTTCTCAAACATTTTTTTAAAATGGTTCTTACTCAATTCAATATTTCAGTCCAAGGTGATAGGAAAAATAATGGTGGAGAATTTATAAGTGATTAAGTGCAAGTTTATTTCAAAGACCTAGGCATTATCACTATAGAACATGTGTTCATGTCCCTCAACAAAATGGTGTAATTGAGAAAAAAACACAAACACTTATTAGAGATAGCAAGAGCACTTAAGTTTATAGGTGTTATTCCTCTTAAATTATGGGGATACTGTATTCTTAGATTTTTCTTACATTATCAATAGGTTACCATCTCAGATTCTCAATGGTAAATCACTTTATGAAGTTTTCTTCCGGAGAAAACCTTGTCTTAACCATTAGGTTGTTCGTGTTTTGCTAGCACATTGGCTGGAGTTGATAAATTTGCCACTAGAGTTGTCAGAGAAGTGTTCATGGGGTACTCCAATGTGACTACAGGGTACATATTATTTGACATGGCCAAACAAAGGTTTTTTGTGAATAGAAATGTGATTTTTCTTGAAACTCATTTTACTTTGCAAGTCTCTTCTGAAATTAGTAACATTGTTGTTCCTGATGTTTTTTGTTGATCCTAACACCTCTTGATCCTGAACCTTATGACATCATTGCTCAATAGCCCACTCATTTTCTTTACCACCTCCTCTTCCGGTTCCACCTCAAAGGAAATCTATCAGAATCTTTAAAAAACCTCTTTAGTCATCAAACATTGTTACTTAACCTTCTGCTAGCTCGACTTTATATCCTCTATCCAACTATGTTTCTTATGTCAATTATGGCCCTCACGGAACACACTAAGGATTCTCTACACAAGGTTTTTAAGATCAAAGATATTGGAGAACTTAAGTGTTTTTTTTGTATGAAATTTAATAGGTCTGGAAAAGAAATTCTAGTCAATCAAAATTGCACTAGAGATCATTTCATGTAAGGCTAGAAAGTGTTAAACTAGCTTAGACACCACTTAAGGCAAACATGAAGTTGACTACACAAGAGAAAGATGGTTTAACAAGGAGATCAGATGATGAGTCTTTTGAAAACAAAGAACAATACAAAAGTTTGATAGAAAAATGTCACAACCCAGACCATCGTGATTGGCACCCACACTAATCCTCCGGTGGGAGAACCATTAATACTAATTAGCTAACCAAGAACTACACAACTTAATCAAAACTAATGCATTTAAAGATACGAAAGTACGTTTAAATGCTAAGGAAAAGAAATAGAGTTCCCATAAACTTCAAAAGTCTAACAAAACAATGCGGAAGTAACGCCTAGAACCTGAAAGTCAATGTACCAAAACTATAACAAGAACCATAAATCTAAACAAGAAGGGGTACAACCCCTCTAAACTATCATACGAATAACTAAATAGAAATTCTAAGTCCGAATGTAGACATAAACAGAAAGAGAACTGATGGCAGCCCAGAAGAACTAGCTCACTCTTGAATTCTAAACGATCACTGATCTTTTAAGCGAGGTCTGTCAATAGCCGCCTGAAGATGTCATGTACTCAACAAAAAAAGAGCAAGTGCAGTATCAGTACACAACCACAGTGTACTGGTAGGATCACGCAGCTATCTCACTAAGTGCAACATACATAAGCCATTACAACATAATAATAACATGCATACACCGAACATATACAATATCAACTTCATTTATGAACAACGTACAATTTCATAATTCTCAAGATATACAGTTATGTCAAGTCAATGGTCCTCTCATGGAACCCAAACCTAAACTGTTAGTATAGCGGTTCATGGTACACAAACCAATGCTTATGTCGAAACGTGGCAACCGATCCCATATTTATGCCGAAACGTGTCAACCGATCCCATATTTATGTCGAAACGTGTCAACCGATCCAAGTTAGTGTGTTGGAACGCAACACCCGATCCATTTAACAAGCCTCAATCACAATCACAAGTATTTTCTCAAATCATACAATCAAGTCATGATTCATGGCATTCATCATTCATCTATCTTCATTTACAATTAGTGTGATCAATAATGCAACATTCGCATACATATATATATTATAATGAAGCAAGAACAAACATACATCACACAACATGAAATCATAACCATCACCTACATCAAACAAAGCTTGAATCCCCTAAGAAACTTGATCCTTCCCTTTTCGGATTCTTTCCGCTTGTTCTTGGTCTACAAACAATCATAATAACACGGGAATCAATAAATGATGTCTAATTACCCAGATTAAAGTCAACACTATCAACCCTAGATCATACTCAAGATCCGAATATCCAAAATTAGTGATTTTCCCACCATCCAAACAATTCCAAAACCCTTCCACAACAATAATCACCTAAGAAACTAAGTTCTACGGATCAAAAAATGGATTTGGGGAGTGAAAACATTACCTTTAGCCTCAAGAATGGTGGAAAACTATTATGAAAGTCGTTTCTTATCTCTCAAAGTCGAAAAGTGCAGAATAAAATATTTTTGAGCTTTATTTCCGACTTAAGTCGCACTTGTCCAGCCACAACGGTCCTCACCCTACTAAAGCAGCCCCGCCCTGGCGGTAAAATCCCGTCTTAGCAGCTTGCACGGAAACAGTGAGCAAATTTAAGAATTCCCAAACCCTCATTTAACAACAATCTTTCATCCCATGACACTTAAAAACTATCCTCTCAAGCTAAGATCGATTTCGTGAGTTCTACTTGCCCGAATTTAATTCCATAAAGTCGTACATGTTCCTTAACATCTTAGCTATGTCCTCGTGTAATAAAATTCGTAATTAGATCTCCCATTTGTTACCCGATTTCCCTACACCTCATTGATTTTGATTTCGTATAAATCTGGACTAGGTTGAGAAATTTCAAGTTACTACCAAAAAGTTTTCCGGCCCAAAGTTTTTCCCCGTTGACTTTTCTATAACAATGGGAACCGGTCATTACAATAGATACCAATTTACCCATTACTCGTCCCCAAGTAGCAAACTTATGAAAAAATAGGCTAAAAAAGGAATGGAGTAGTACCTGAATCGACGAACAATTAGGGATACTTGTCTCGCATGTCCTTCTCAGTTCCCCGGTAGCTTTTTCAACTGGATGATGCTTCCATTGAACTTTCACGGTCTTAATCTCCTTGGTCCATAGCTTTTGAACATCACGATCAAGAATTGCAATCGGTTCCTTCTCATATTGAAGGTCTTTGTCTAACACAACTGAGTCCCATTTTATGATGTAATCCTCGTCACCATGGACACATAAAATTCCCGATGAACTCCCGATAGGTTAGAAGGTAAAGCCAATCTATAAGCCATTGGCCCTACACATTCAAGAATCTCAAATGGATCAATGTATCGAAGACTTAGCTTGACCTTCTTGCCAAATATTATCACCCCTTTCATGGGTGACACCTTAAGAAGAACATTCTCACCAGTCTAAAATGTCATGTCTCTTACCTTATGGTCTGCATACTTCTTCTGCCTACTCTGGGCCGCTAAATGCTTAGCTTGGATGCTTCTCACTTTATCTTGAGCATCCTTCACTAAATCAACCCCCAAAGGTTTCACATCTCCAGCCTCAAACCATCCTACATGTTATCTACATCCTCTCCTATAAAGTGCCTCAAATGGTGCCATATCAATGCTGGAGTGATAAATATTATTATAGGAGAACTCACATAACGGTAGGAATTTATCTCAATGTCCTCCAAAATCAATAACACATGCCCTCAACATGTCTTCTAACACTGGATATTCCTCTCTGATTTTCCTTCCGTCTGTGGATGGAAAGTTGTACTAAAAGTGAGTTGTGTGCCCAATTCATCATGTAACTATCTCCAAAACTTAGAGGTAAATTGCGTACCACGATCTGAGATGATAGAAAGGGGCACCCCATGTAACCTCACTATATCTTTCACATAAACCTTAGCTAATTGTTGAACATTATAATCTATTCTGATCGGAATAAAATGGGCTGATGTAGTCAGCCTGTCAACCACTACCCAAATAGAATCAAACTACCCCAAAGTCTTGGGAAGACTAACCACAAAATCCATAACTATCCTTTCCTACTTCCATTATGGAATTGGCATTCTCTGGAGCAAACCTGCATGCCTTTGATGTTCATACTTTACTTGTTGACAATTTTGACACTTAGCCATAAACTCCGCTATATTATTCTTCATGCCCGACCATTAATAAATTCGCTTCAAATCTCGGTACATCTTGGTCACACTCAAATGAATGGAATATCACAATCCATGAGAATCTGTCAGCAATTTCTGAATCAAGTCATCAACTCGAGGAACACAAATCCTTCCTTTAAGGTTGAGTACACCTTTCGCATCAAGAGTGGCCTTTTGTGTCTTACTAATCGCAGTCTTTTTCTTAAGTTCATTCAAATTTTCATACTCAAACTGTTTGGCCTTGATCTCTTCAATGAACGTAGCCCTTACTTCAATGTTAGCTAACACCCCACCTTTCTCTGAGATGCCTAACTTCACAAACATAGACTCTAAGGTCTGAATTTCCTTAGCCAAAGGTCACTTGGGTACACTCAAGCAAGCTAGACTACCCATACTCACCGATTTTTGGCTCAAAGCGTCCGCCACTATATTAGCCTTACCTGGATGGTATTGAATGGTCAGATCATAATCTTTGAGTAACTCATTCCACCTTCGTTGTCTCAAATTCAGATCCTTTTGAGTGAACACATGTTGTAAACTACAATGATCAGTAAACACCTCACACTTAACCCTATCAAGATAATTCTACCCGATCTTAAGAGCAAACACTACCGCTGCCAACTCCAAATCATTTATTGGATAATTCCTTTCATGCACCTTTAATTGTCGTGATGCGTAGGCTATGACATTCTTATCCTGCATTAACACCACACCCAAACCCGAATGTGAAGCATCAAAATAAATAATAAAATATTTACCTTCATCCGGTAGTGCTAGAATATGTGTTGTGGTCAAGAGAGTCTTGAGCTTTTGAAAGCTCTCCTTACATTTTTCAGTCCATTCAAATGATATCTCCTTTTTGGTCAAATTTTTCAAGTGTGTGGCTATAGAAGCAAAGTTCTTCACAAATTGACGATAGGAGCTAGCGAGCCCCTACAAAACTCCTATCTTCCGTCACAGAGCTAGGTCGAACCCAATTCTTCACCACCTTAATCTTTTGGGGATCTACCATTACCCCTTCTTTTGAAACTACATGCCCCAAAAATGCAATCGAAGTAAATCAAAATTCTCATTTAGAAAATTTTGCATACAACCTTTGTTTCCAAAGAACACCCAGAACAATACGAAGATGGTCGACATGCTCTTCCTCACTTTTCAAATAGATCAAAATGTCGCCAATAAAGATGATAACAAACGAATCAAGAGATGGCTTGAACACACCATTCATCAAACTCATAAAGGTTGCAGACGCATTTATCAATCCAAATGACATAACTAGAAACTCATAGTGCCCATAGCGGGTTTTAAAAGCTTTCATGGGCACATCTTCAGGCCTAATCTTTAACGGATGGTAGCTAGACCTTAGATCAATCTTAAAGAAAATTGATGCACCTTGCAATTGGTCAAAAAGATCATCTATTCGAGGTAGTAGATGCTTGTTTCAAATGGTGACCCTATTCAATGGCCGGTAATCTATACACATCCTCATACTGCCATCTTTTTTCTTAACAAACAAAACTGGAGCACCCCATGGGAAAACACTAGGACGAATGAATCTTTTATCAAGAAGTTCTTGAATTTGAGCTTTAAGCTCTCTTAATTCTGTCGGATCCATGTGATAGGGAGGGATGGAAATGGGATGAGTACCAGGTTCTAAATCAATGCAGAAATCTATATCTCTATCCGAAGAAATACTAGGCAAATCATTAGGAAACACTTCTCTAAATTCTGATACCACAGGGATAGACTCAATAGATGGAAACTCAACCTCAACATCTTGAATATGAGCCAAATAAGTCAAACAACCCTCCCCTACCAGTTTCCTAGCCCGAATGGAGGACATGATTTTAGCTTGCTTAGGCATGTACACCTCTTCCCACTCTAGCTTTTCCCTTCCCGAAATTTCTAGAGTCACATACTTAGTATTACAGTTAATCATAACGTAATAGGGGGACAACCAAGTCATGCCTAAGTTATATCAAAGTCAATCATATCAAAATCACCAAATCAGCCCAAGTCTGAAAACTCATAAACAAAATAGGATAAACATGATAGATATGGGTGACTATGACAGACTCTCCAATTGGGGTAGAAACACAGATGGGGGAATCAAGTATATCACAAATCATAGCAAATTCCAAGGCAAATCGCACGGACACATAAGAATAAGTAGAACCGGGATCAAATAACACATTAGCCATCCAGTCAGAAACAAAAATAGTACATATGATCACTGTGTCAAACGCTTCTGCCTCGGTCTTGCCTGAAAAGGCATAACACTGAACCCTATCATCGTGACGAGTGACTTCCCTGCCTGGATGCACTGTACCTCTGACTGCGTTACCATTTCCCCTACCTCCGCGGCCTAGCTGATTTCCTCTTCGCCTACCTTGTGGACGCCCTAGACCATTATTACCATTTCTCACGGGTACCAGTGCTCTAGATTGCTGTTGTGAAGAATTCAACATGCACGGGTCGAGGAAATCTCTCCTTATATGCCCGGGTTCTCCACAGTTGTAACATGTACGATCAAAAGATGGCTTGCTACCCGCCAAAGGTACGGCTCCCTGGCTATCCTGAATCAAATTCTGAGGTAGAGCTCGAGAGTAATTACCTGTAAAAGCGGGCATAGCGGACTGCATTGGCCGGGCTGCAAGTGTTGGCTTCCCTGAATCTCTGGGGTAAGATCCCTGAAAGTTGCTTGAATTTTTGGCTTTCTTAGCCAATGCCTTAGCTTGATCGTCTCGCCTCACCCTCTTCACTTTCTTCACAAAGTCAGTTACCTTATTGAAGCTTTTTCCTGCAGAGGTCATATGAACGGACAATACCTGCAACTTAGAATTAAGCCCCTTAACAAATAGACGGATCATCTATTCCTCAGTAGTTACCAATTGCGCAGCATATCTAGACAAGGCATGGAACTTGGCCTCATAAGCAGCCACAGACATACCACCTTGCTCCAAAGCCATAAACGTATCTTTCTTGCGATATCTGAAAGTTCGAGGCACATACTTCTCTAAGAATAGAGCATAAAACTGGGTCCAAGTGAGTGGGGGTAAAACTGAAAATCTGCATTCCATATAAGCTCTCCCACCACTGCTTAGCCTTACCTTGAAGCTGAAAAGTCACAGACTCAACTTCATGCTGATAGACAATTCCCAACTTGTGAAGTCTCTCATAGCAATATAGGAGGAACTCATATGCGTCCTCACTCTCAGAACCATGGAAAACAAACGGTTTCAACTTCAAGAACTTAGTCAACATCTCATGCTCATTACCAGTCATAACAGTACCCAACAAAGAACGGAATAAAGCATCATTACCTACAGTTCCACCCACATTGGGGACAGTGATATCAATAGGGGGATTGGCGTGAGCTTCAGTTGTTTGAACAGAGGGAAGCACTCCAGGACCAACCAATCCTTTCAAGAACGACATAATATGTTGAGCTAACACTTGGTCTAAGGGGGGAATACATGTAGTCTCAGTCTGTACCTCTTCATCTTGTCCAACATTTTCCTCATTCTCAACCTCTACATTTTTCTCTACCTCTTCATGGTGCGCGTGAGAGGCCTTATTTCTGGAAGCATCTCCAACCGATGCTCCATCCCTAGTAGGCGTCACCCTTCCTCGGCCTGTACCCCTAGCTCTTCCTCTACCCTTGCCTCAACTGTAACCTCTTGTTGCAGATTCCTTAGTTGGAGCATTGTCGGAAGCTATGGGTCTGACGCCGTTGAACCTAGTGTTAACCATCTATGGATAGAAGAGTGAAGGAGGTTAGATACCAATTTGAATCGCCAGATACCAATTAGAATCAAGTTATAGCAGGAAACAAGACAAGAGAAACAAAGAGATTTCCTAAAGTCCTATAGCCTCTCGAAGAAAAGTACAGACATCTCCGTACCATTCCGCAATTAGACACGTTTTGGTACATCGAGATCAACGAACCTAGGCTCTGATACCAACTTTGTCACGACCCAGACCATCGTGATTGGCAACCACACTAACCCTCCTGTGGGAGAACCATTAATACTAATTAGCTAACCAAGAACTACACAACTTAATCAAACTAAGGCATTTAAAGATACGGAAGCAGGTTTAAATGCTAAGAAAAAGAAATAGAGTTCCCATAAACTCCAAAAGTCTAACAAAACAATGAAGAAGTAACACTTAGAACCTGAAAGTCAATGTATCAAAACTCTAACAAGAACCATAAGTATAATCAAGAAGTGGTACAACCCCTAAACTATCATACGAATAACTAACTAGAAAGTCTAAGTTCGAAATGTGGACAGAAACAGAAAAAGAACTCATGGAGCCCAGAAGAACTAGCTGACCCTTAAATACGAAACGATCACTGATCTTCTAAGCGAGGTCTGTCAATAGCCGCCTGAAGATGCCTTGTACTCAACAAAGAAAGAGCAAGTGCAGTTTCAGTACACAACTACAATGTACTGGTAGGATCACACGGTTATCCCATTAATGCAACATACATAAGCCATTACAACATAATAATAACATGCATACACCGAACATATACAATATCAACTTCATTTATGAACAACGTACAATTTCACAGTTCTCAAAATATACAGTTATGTCAAGTCAATGGCCCTCTCATGGAACCCAAACCCAAACCGTTAGTGTACCGATTCATGGTACCCGATCCAATGCTTATGCCAGAACGTGGCAACCGATCCCATTTTTATGTCGGCAACCGATCTAAGTTAATATGTCGGAACGCAACGCCTGATCTATTAAACAAGCCACAATCACAATCACAAGTATTTTCTCAAATCATACAATCTAGTCATGATTCATAGAATTCATCATTCATTTATCTTCATTTACAATTAGTGTGATCAATAATGCAACATTCGCATACATACATGTATTATAATGAAGCGCGAACAAACATACATCACACAACATGAAATCACAATCATCACCTACCTCAAATAAAGCTTGAATCCCCTAAGAAACTTGATCCTTCCTTTTCCGGATTCTTTCCGCTTGTTCTTAGTCTACAAACAATCATAATAACACTAGAATCAATAAATGATGTCTAATTACCCGAATTAAAGTCAACACTATCAACCCTAATTAAACCCATGATCCCAATATCCAAAATTAGGGGTTTTCCCACCATCCAAACAGTTCCAAAACCCTTCCCAAACAATACTCACCCAACAAACTAAGTTCTACGGATCGAAAAATGGATTCGGGGAATGAAAACCTTACCTTTATCCTCAAGAATGGTGGAAAACTGTCAAGAAAACACCTGGGGTCGTTTCTTAGCTCTCAAAGTTGAAAAGTGCATGGTAAAATATTTTTGCGGTTTATTTCCGACTTAAGTCGCGTATGTCCCGCCATAGCGGTCCTCACCCTGCTACAACGGCCCCACCCTGGCGGGAAAATCCTGCCTTAGAGGCTTGCACGGAAATAGTGAGCAAATTTAAGAATTCCCAAATCCTCATTTAACAACACACCTTCACCCCACGACACTCAAAAACTACCCTCCCACGCTAAGATCGATTTTGGGAGTTCTACTCGCCTGAATTAAATTCTGTAAAGTCGTAAAGATTACTTAACGTCTTAGATATGTACTCATGTAATCAAATTCATAATTAGATCTCACATTTGTTATCAGATTTCCCTAGACCTCATTGACTCTGATCTCGTTCAAATCTGGACTAGGTTGGGAAATTTCAAGTTACTACCAAAAAGTTTTTCGGCCCAAAGTTTTTTCCCGTTGGCTTTTCTATAACGACGTGAACCGGTCATTACAAAAAATATTATATTTGACATTAAAAAATGCCAGATATAGCTTTTTCAATTCAAACACTTAGCTAGTTATTGCACCAACCAAAGAAGTCACATTGGAGGCAACACTCAGAGTGATGAAGTATGTTAAAAGAGAATCAGGACTTGAGATCTTATTGAGTAGAAATAAAATAAATAAGTTGAGTGTTTTCTGTGATGCAAATTGGGCGTTATGTCTTAATACTAGAAGATCAGTCTCAGGTTTTTTGGTCAAGCATGGTGACTCCTTGACACCATGGAAATTCAATAAGCAGAATATAATTTCTAGAAGTTCAGCACATAAAATATATGGGTATGAAAAATGCAGTGTCTGAGGTGGTATGGCTTACTTCTTTATTGAAGGAATATTTAGTAGGCAAGCTAGGTGTGTTGAATGTTTTTGCACCCACTAGTTTGACAGGAGTAATGACGCATGACTAACTTGATAATAATGTGTAGAAGGGCATTTGAGTAATTGACAGTTAATTTTGTTAAATTATTTAGTTAGCTAGTTGTAGAAATGCAGTTAATGGTTGTTAGGAACAATGGTGTATATATGTGCACTTGATTCACTGTAATGAGTCAGTTTCTAGTTTTAGAAATAAGGTCAATATACTCTCCTCTTCTTCTCTCTTCTTCAATATCTGAACTGATCCTTAATGGATTGTATGTGAAAATTGACAATTTGGATGCGGGGTTTGTAACAAACAACTAGTTTTTTGAAGTTATAAAAAGCTACATATTTCCCCTAACCAACTAAAAAAATCGAATAGCATATGCAGTATTAAATATTTTGACAAAAAAATGTTCAATTGATCACTCATGTGATGAGAACTGAAGGACGAAGCAAAATTGAGTTTGTTTCTAATTTTGGCAAAAAAAAAAAAAGGTTATTTATACTTGATAGAAATATGCATAAGAACTGCAATAGTCCAAGTTCTATGTATTGTAGGGTAGTTAGGGTAGTTATTTACTGTTTAGCAGTTAATTAATTTCTATCTTATCCTTGGTTAGTTTTTTAATCTTATCCTTAGGAGTTGGTTTACTTGTAAACTCTATAAATATCTGTTTTATAATGAAGTTAGTAGTTTTGCTTTCATAAATTTTTTCTTTGTTGGTTTATCAAACTAATGTTCCTACTTGTTCAATAACAAAATAAAATCAGATTGTTATGTTTTTCCTTCTCTGAAAACTAATAATTGGTATCAGAATAGTCATTTCTTGAGGGATCTGTGGGTGTTTCATCAAAGTTACGATTGTAATCAAGAAGGCAAGTTTATCAATCATGGAAGCAGAATCAAGTTTTTCCGTAATGGCACCACCTGTTTTTAATGGTGATAACTATCAGATTTGGGCGGTAAGGATGGAAACTTATCTAGATGCCATGGATATGTGGGAGGAAGTCGAAGAGGATTATGAAGTTCCTCCGTTGCCTAACAATCCTACTATGTCCCAGATCAAAAACCATAAAGACAGGAAAATCGAAAAATCAAAGGCAGAGGCCTATTTATTTTCTGCAGTATCTTCTTTAATCTTCACTCGAATTATGTCTCTAAAGTCAACAAAATCCATCTGGGATTATCTCAAGGCAGAATACGAAGGGGATGAAAGGATCAGAGGTATCAAGTGCTAAATCTTATAAGAGATTTCGAGATGCAGAAGATGAAAGAAACTGAAAGCATCAAAGATTACTTTGAAAGGCTCTTGAACATAGCAAACAGGGTAAGATTTCTTTGTTCCATGTTTAATGATTCACGTATTGTTGAAAAGATTCTGGTAACTGTGTCGGAAAGATTTGAAGCAACCATAACTACTTTGGAAAACACTAAGAATCTGTCAAAGATCACCTTCGCAGAGTTATTGAATGCTTTGCAAGCTCAAGAACAACGAAGAGTCATGAGAGAAGAAGGAAATACCGAGGGAGCATTGTTTGCCAAGCCTCAAGATGGAGGCAAAAACAAAAAGAAGAAGAACAAGAAAAATGGTGAAGGCATTTCAGCAAGTACTACCAAAGGAAAAAGTGGACACTCAAATAAAAGTTATCCTCCTTGTAAGCATTGTAACAAGAAAGGTCATCCACCATACAAATGTTAGAGAAGGCCTGATGATAGATGTAGTAAATGCAATCAACTTGGGCATGAAGCTGTCATTTGCAAGAACAATGGTCAGCAACAAGAAGCAAAGGCTCAAATTGTTGATGGTGAGGAGGAAGATCAACTCTTTGTTGCTACATGTTTTTCAAGTAGATCATCGAGTGAGTGTTGGATGATTGATAGTGAATGCACTAATCATATGACAAATGACATGTCTCTCTTCAAGGAATTGAAGCACACGACCATTACTAAAGTCAGAATAGGTAATGGCGACCATCTTCCTATAAGAGGGAAAGGAACCATTGCTATTCCAAGTCATTCAGGTACTAAAACAATTTCTGATGTGCTTTATGTACCTGACATAGATCAAAACTTGCTTAGTGTTGGTCAATTGATGGAAAAAGGCTACAAATTAAATTTTGAAGATAATCATTGCTTGATCAAAGATGCTTCAGATCAAGAAATGTTTAAAGTAAGAATGAGAGGCAAAAGTTTCTCATTAGATCCATCTGAGGAAGAGCATGTTGTTTTTTCAACAAAAGAAAGTGTTGCAGAAGTATGGCACACGAGACTCGGACACTATCACTATGAAGGGTTGGTTAAGATGCAAAAAATGAAAAGAGTTAAGGACTTGTCTATTTTAGAAGTACATTCTTCAAATTGTCTTGCGTGTCAATATGGAAAACAAAACAGACTTCCATTTCCAAAGACAACTTGGAGAGCCTCGAACAAATTGCAACTAATTCATACTGATATAGCAGGACCTCAAAGGACTCCTTCACTAAAAGATAGTCTTTACTATATCATTTTTATAGATGATCTAACCCGCATGTGCTGGATTTATTTTCTCAAGCATAAGTCAGAGGTTGCTAATGTCTTTCGGAAGTTCAAAGCAAAAGTAGAAAATGAAGCTAACTGTAAAATCCAGTCTATAAGAATAGATAATGGAAGGGAATAACTTTTTACCAGTTCGACATGTTATGTGAGGAAGCAGGGATTCATCATCAGCTTACTACTCCCTATACTCCACAACAAAATGGAGTAAGCGAGAGAAGGAACAAATACATTATGGAGATGACCAGATGCATGTTGCACGAGAAGAACTTGCCAAAGAAATTTTGGGCAGAGGCAGCAAATACATCAGTTTTTCTTCAAAATAGGCTTCCCACAAAGGCAGTGAAAGACCGAACTCCATTTGAAGCTTGGTATGGATTTAAACCATCGTTAAATTTTCTTAAAGTGTTTGGTTGTCTCTGTTTTTCCTACATTCCTTAGGTTAAACGAGATAAACTAGATAAAAAATTTGTCGCAGAAATTTTTATTGGATATAGTTCAGTTTCAAAGGCATATAAGGTCTTCCAACCACAAACTGAAAAATATAATCTTTAGTAGAGATGTGTATTTTATAGAGAATGAAGAGTGGTGTTGGGAAGACTCGAAGAAATCTGTCCTTAACACTTCTGACAAAGCAGAAAAGTCTCCTACCAAGTTTTTTGAAAAGAAAATATCACTCTCACGACAGGATGAAATGGTGGATCATTTACCAGTCAAAGGTACTTGGCAACTCGTTGATATATATCAGAGATGAAATGTAGCAGTATGTGAACCTTCTGGGTACAATGAAGCCAAGAATGATGAAAAATGGGTGGCTGCAATGAAAGAAGAGTTGTTTATGATTGAGAAGAACATGACTTGGGAGCTTGTTGATCAACCTGAAGACAAAAAGATAATTGGGTTGAAATGAATCTTTAGAACCAAGCTAAATGCAGATGGTTCAGTGAACAAGCATAAAGCAAGGCTTGTAGTTAAAGGGTATGCTCAAATTTTTGGTGCGTATTATTTTGATACATTTGCACCAGTAGCTAGGCTTGACACTATCAGGTTACTTCTTGCTCTTGCTGCACAATTGGGTTGGAAAGTGTATCAGATGGATGTCAAATCAGCAATCCTTAATGGCTTTCTTCAGGAAGAAATTTATGTTGAGCAACCTAAAGGCTTTGTGGAGAAAGGAAAGGAGGACAAAGTTTATAGCCTAAGAAAGGCACTTTATGGACTTAAACAGGCACCAAGGGCCTAGTATGGTCGAATAGATGGCCATTTACTTGGCTTAGGCTTTGAAAATTGTCTATCAGAATCTACTATTTATGTTAAACATCATGGCATTGATATTCTTATTGTGTCTATATATGTGGATGTTGTACTAGTTACAGGAAGCAATACAAGGCATATCGAGGATTTCAAGCAAGAAATGATGCAAGCCTTCGAGATGACTGATCTTGGTCTAATGTCTTATTTTCTTGGTATGGAAATCAAGCAGGGACAGGATAAAGTTTTCATTTCCCAGAAGAAATATGCCTAAGGAAATTCTCAATAAGTTCAACATGGAAGATTGCAAGGAGATGAGTACTCCTATGAACCAAAAAAGAGAAACTAAGCAAGAATGATAGAGTAGAGAAAGTGGAGGAAACGTACTTCAGAGGCTTAGTCGGTTGTTTGATGTATCTCACAGCTATAAGACCCGATATTTTGTATGATGTAAGCATTTTATCGAGGTTCATGCATTGTGCTAGTGAGGTGCATCTAAAAGCAGCAAAACGAGTTGTCAGATACATCAAAGGTACCATCAATTATGGTGTCAAGTTTCAGAAAAAATTAGATTTGAAACTAGTTGGGTATTCTGATAGTGATTGGGCTGGATCCGCCGATGACATGAAGAGCACATCTGGATGTTGTTTCAGTCTTGGCTCAGGAATGTTTTCGTGGTGCTCAAAGAAGCAGGACATTGTGGCTCAATCCACTGCAGAGGCAGAATTTGTGGCTGCAACAACAGTAGTGAATCAAGCATTGTGGTTGAGGAAAATTTTGGTGATTTGCACATGAATCAGACAAAGGGAACTGAAGTATTTGTGGACAACCAATCTGCGATAGCAATTTCTCATAATCCTGTATTTCATGGGAAAACAAAACACTTCAACATCAAGCTTTTCTTCTTGAGGGAAGTGCAAAATAATGGTGACGTGATTCTGCTCTATTGCAAAACTGAAGAGCAGTTGGCTGATATTTTCACCAAACCATTATCAGGCAATAAATTTCAACTTCTCAAGCAAAAACTTGGAGTTTGCAGCTCTTAAAGCAAGGAGGAGTGTTAGAAATATGCATAAGAACTGCAACAGTCCATGTTCTCTATATTGTAGGGTAGTTAGGGTAGTTATTTACTGTTTAGCAGTTAATTAATTTCTATCTTATCCTTAGTTAGTTTTTTAATCTTATCCTTAGGAGTTGGTTTACTTGTAAACTCTATAAATATCTGTTTTATAATGAAGTTAGTAGTTTTGCTTTCATAATTTTTTTCTTTGTTGGTTTATCAAACTAATGTTCCTACTTGTTCAATAACAAAATAAAATCAGATTGTTATGTTTTTCCTTCTCTGAAAACTAACAATACTTATGAATTAAGATTATTGGGCTAGGATTTAAGTCTGCACATTGTTAAGCTAATTATTCCTAATCTTTAAAAAGAATCATTTACCTAATAAAATTAACTTAAAGCTTTTTTTTTTCTTCTATTGTTGTTATAAAAAGAATATTTACTTGATTGACTCCCTAAAAAAAAGAGAATGTAAAAGACAATAGATGTAGAAAAGGGGACAGGGGCATTGGTTTTTTATTTGCATAATAAATAAATGTACCTTTTAATTTTATCTCATTTCATATTTATGTTTCCAGTTTCGGGTGTGTACTAGTAAATACTTAAACTTTATAAAGTTGAACAACTAGATACATGAGTCTAATTATGTGACATAATACATGTAGGACACCATGTAGGACACAAATTACCATGTAGTATGTCACGCAGTGGCGGAGCCTCCTTACTATTAGGGGGTTCATCCGAACCCCTTCGACGAAAAATCATATAATATATACATGGTTAAAATAACTTCTTAGGTACATATAGTAGATGTTGAACCCCTTTTGGCTACTTCATGTGTCTCTTTTTTCAGATTTTGAACCCCCTTAATGAAAATCCTGGCTCCACCACTGATGTCACGTGGGACGAATGTATTTATTTGTTCAATTTTATACAAGTTTAAATGTCTACTTATACACACTCAAAGTTAAATAATATAAATGTCAGTTGAGGCCAAGTTAAAGTATATATTCATGTATTATGCTTTTTTTTCACTTATAAAATACTGTAAAGAGGATTGAGAAAGACTAGTAAGATAATGATTATGACAATCAGTGAACTTGATGGTTCTTTCATTTTTTTAAAATACATAAAATTTGAATAAGAGAAGTCCTTCTCAGATATTAATAATAAAATAAATACATAAAGGGTCAAAAATATTTTTAGTTTACGTAAAATTAAATAAAAATATCATCCGTAAATAGTTTGATCTAAAAGATCTTTATTGTCAAAACTTAGATCCAAAATATCTCCACTGTTAAAATTTTGATCCAAAAATATCCTTATTACTACCTTTGGGTCAAAATGTCTAATAAAATATTATTTTTAAAAATAATTCTTTTAATATTTTTTTTGTCTTTTTAATATCCGTTTATCAATTAAAATAGTACTACGAAACATATTTTTTAAATTGATAATAAAGGTCATCTATATAAGATAAAAGTAACCTCATTATTAATTTTCATTTTGATAAGGATTAAAAAAATTCTAATAAAAAATAGAAAATATTTTTATTTGTTAATCTTTTTCAAATTAAAATAGAAATTAGGATAAACACTTGCTAATATAACCTTGATTTTATATTCAATATGAGAAAAAAGTGCCAATAATAACTCCATCTTTGGTATTTGAAGATACTTTAAATTCAATATGAAAAAAAGTGTCAATAATAACTCCATCAATGGTATTTGAAGATATTTTATAATTTGAATTAATGTAAAAAATATTTTTTGTTTTATGGCATCATGATTGTTCCATCTTAACTTTAAACCCAATGATTATATTAGCAATTGAGAAACAATTTTTTTTTTTTTTATTGGGCAAAAGATTTTATCATTATTTAAATAAAAATTAATGATGAATTATTGTGATCTTATATATATGAAAATTAATGATGGATTATAATATATTTTTTTATTAGGAAAAGAATATGTTGAAAAAAGAAAAAAATAGTTACTTTTATTATAGAAAAACAGACATTTTTCTCCAAAAGTTACTAAAAGTCATTGTTGAACCAAAATAATTTCGAATCATGCTATTAAAGAATGACATTTTTATTCAATTTTATATAATTTAAGGATATGTTTTATTCTTTTCCGTAAAATAAAAGTAGGAGTGATTTTCCACGAAGATGGAAGGAGATGATTTTGGAATTGAAAAATCTTGAAGAAATCCAGAAAGTTAAAGACAACATCATCAAAAGCAAAGAATATATAATAAGGTTAAATTCTTGGAATATGTCTATCAAAAAAGATGGGTTGTTAGTGATAGCCATTATTGTTGAGGACACTAGCTAGCAAGAAACCCTCCCCCACAACCCTCCAATTCAGAAAGAAAAAAAATATACTATTATTATATAAAATAAAATAAAACAAAGTACTACTATTAGTAAAATGGAGTAGAAATGTGAATAATTTTTCCGCTGACAAATAAGTATTTGTCTTTGGAGGACCTAAAAGATTGTGCCTTGATGATGGAAGATTCCAAGAAGGAAACAAAAGGGTCACATTGATGGCACATTATATTGAATCTGTCGATGACCAGTATTAATAACTCCTCATGATACACAATATATTAGTCACAATCAATCCATTGTCATGTAAACTCAAAGCTTTTCCTCCTCATTTTCATATTCATGTTAGTGGTCCTCAATATAATATAGACATTTGTCATGACCCGCCAGTTTGTCATATCACTTAGGCATAAAATTAAAGCATAAGTGAGCTAGCCTTAGTGGGAAGAACCTGGAGTCTTGGAAAGGTTTGGAGAAAACTCTAGAATATTCAAAAAGATTTCTTGGAAAATCTTAGAAAACTCTAGGCTTGTTAAGATTTCTAAAAGACAGACCTATTTGTAAATATATAGGGACTTGTGTAGCCCCTAGGTGTGTAGTATAAATAGAGGGACATTCATTTGTAAACCAACCAAGCAAAAGCAAGCAATCTTCCAAAGCAATACAAAAGTCTTCTTACAAACCCTCTTGTGTCTTTCTTCATTCTCTTAGCGATCTAAGATTGAAAAGGCATACTTGAATTTACAAGATCGTGAAGGAATCGTGAGTAAGTTATCGAGTGTTGCAAGAAGTGTCAGTTGAAGTCTAAGCTTGTGACCAAGTGGTATCAGAGTGAGGTTTATACTAAAGGTATGACTAATGAGGGAGACATCAACGTTGATAGCACCACCAACGTCAGGAAGAATGGTGGAAAGAAGAATCGAAACGGAAGAGCACCTTAAGAGTAACGAGGAATTATTACTAGACCCTACACCAAGCGAAGCACTAACATCTCACCCACTTTCGACCATTGAAGCGAGTGACGATGAACGTGGTGAGGAACCCATTGAAGTCACTCCCGGAGAAGAGTGGATCGTGAGGGTTGACACTGCGAGGCAAGCTGTGAAGATCTTAGCCAAGCGCTTGAACGAGGTCGATAGTAAGTTCAAGATTCTTGAGGACTTCGCCCTTAAGGAGAATGACAACATCCGCAAGGAGTTGGAAGGGCACTAGCATGAAGAATATGAAATGAAGAAATCCATCACTTCCTTGGAGTGTCGGTTCATCGATGCACTAAGCACAATTGAAGTCATGAGAGCCGAGATGAAAACACTCAAAGAGGGCATTGAAGTTCGAAGATCTTCGTCGTTCGACAGAGATATGGAGGCCAAAGTTGAGGCTCTCAAACCACCAATGTTCAAAAGTGTTCGTGATGTGCAAGAGGTGGAAAACTTCTTTAAGAACTTAGAGAATTACTACAAGTGCAACATGGTGAATAGAAACAAGAACAAGATCAACACTATCATGTTGTACCTCTTGGAGATGGCCATGCTACGGTGGAGGCATAAAGAGTCCGAGTTAGGGAAGAAGCTATGCACTATCAACTCTTGGGAGCAATTTCAAGAAGATTTCAAGAAGACCTTCTTTCCCAACAACGTCATCTATAAGGTAAAGCGTAAGTTTAGGGAGCTGAAGCAAAAGGGCAGCATACGAGCATACGTGAAGAAGTTCACCACCCTCACTCTTCAGATTCCCAACCTCACAGATGAAGATATGATATTCCACTTCATGGACGGGTTGCCAAATTGGACTAAGACGAAGTTGGAATGATGACATGTAAGGACCATAAATGATGCCATCATTTAGGTTGAAGCTTTAACCGTCTTCTGGCATGAAAAGCATGACAAAGGAAATGACAAGCAGACAAGAACTAGTCATGCCAAAAGAGGGGGAGATCGTGGCAGAGGCAAGGAGAAACAACCATATCCCAAGAAACACGACTCCTATAAATTGGACAGCAAGCGGTTTGGATGTTTGAACTATACCGAGAGGAAGATGTAAACTACAAAAGGAGATGAATGCTATAGATGTGGTAGACCACATGGCTATGTCAGGTACCCTGAAATGAAGACCCTTGGTTTTACTCCGCGTGAGAGAAAGGATAAGGATGCACAAGGACAAGACTCGGGCACAACGCAGTTGGGCATGGTTAGACTATGCGAAGCTATTGCCAAGGAGTCGATGAAGACAGAATAATAAAACACATAATATGTAGACATCTCCATCAATGGACGACCAACCTATGCCATGGTAGACTCCGATGAATAGGCCAAAATTATGACCAAGACAACAACAACGAGATTTGGGCTGAGTTACAATCCAAGCAACACCCACCTCAAGATGGTCAATACACCACTGACTCTCGTGTGTGGATTTGCCCATGGATTAAGCATCCTACTAGGAAAGTGGCAAGGTAAGACTAATTACAGTATCATTCCCCTAGGTATCTTTGATATCATTCTCAGGTAGGAAATCTTCCAAAAATGTCACACGATGATCGATCCCTACCTCCAACATATTTGGGTCATGAAATGAGAATGGATCATGCATGGTGCCTTTAGTGAAGGTGCCAAAGACGGAAGGACAAGACCAATTATCAACCATGCAGCTTGTGAAGGGCCTAAAGAAAGGGGAACCAATGTTTATAGCCACCATTGCAAGTTTGGAAGAAGACAATGGTGCTGAGGGGTCATTTCTACCAGTCATATAGAAGGTTCTAGAAGAGACCAAAGATGTGATGTTGGAAGAGTTGCCGAGGCACTTACCTCCTAGGTGATTGGTAAACCATAAGATCGAGTTGGATCTTGGAGAAAAACCGCCTACACATTCCCCATATCACATGGCTCCACCTGAGTTAGAGGAGCTGAAGAAGCAATTAAGAGAGTTACTCAAAACCGGTCACATTCGCCTATCAAAGCACCCTATGGAGTGATTACCGCCTAAGTTTTACAATTTTATAGAAACTCAACCCTACACAAACCATATGACACTACAACATCCCACGTAGCCAAGAATATATAGAGAAAAACTTCACTTATGAAGCCATCACAGAAAACATTTTCCCCTAATCGAGTTGAACCTCATTATAGAGGATCTACTATCACTATAGAAGTTTTAATATAGCAGATGCCCAGCTTCTATAGAGGCTTGTTGGTATTATAAATGGGACTAAGAGAGAGGCTAGGAATGGGTTTCTATTCCCACTACCCTTTTGACTCTCTTAAACTTGCATTTTTCTCTCTTGATCACGCTATCTAAAGTGTCAAAACTAAGGTAACAATCGCTCCCTCTACTCTTGTTACTTCATTATGTAAATAATGGATATTGCATGCTAGAAATCGATAGGGTAGAATGGAGTTTTAGATTGATATTTTGACTTTTGAATTTTTACACTTGATTGATGAAATTGTTGGAGCATGGGACTTCCCCTCACGTTTACAATGCTACTACAACATTGTGGGCCTAAGGATTATGGAAAATAGGGTGAAAATGAGTCCAAAATGGTAGGGAAAGTTGAAGGGTTATTCTTGGGTAGAACATAGATTCAGGCAAGATTAGGAGTTGGAATGTCTAAATTCTTGCATATTTTGGTAGTAGGATAGTTTAGGGATACTAATGTGCAATAAATTTGATAAATGAGACTTTTGGTCCAAGGGGTGTCAGTGACACACCCATTTGCAGGTTGGGACAATGAAGGTTGTTATAGCGGTATTTCTTCTTACTAGAGAGAAGACCACTATAACATACACGTTTCTGCCATATAGACTCTACTATAGCGGGACGTAACCCACTATAGTGAGAGGTTACGGGCAGTAGCTTTCCAATTTTACCAAAGATAAATTTTGCTTTCGAAGGCCTTGTTTACGAGATTTTATAGTTTCTAACCTAAAAATTCATGTATTTCTTAATTCAATCAATCAAATGGCTGCCAACTAGGAACAAGACTATCCTTACATAAGGTTCCCGACCAAGCTAGTCAGGAGCGGTTCATGGAATTCTATAATATGGGCTTCTATTTTGGGAGAGATTTTAGCATGTGAAAAGAAAAGAAGAAAGCATAGGCTTTCTACAACCGGCTTCAGGAGTTTGATTGGGCCCCACTGGTTAAAGCTCTTTGTGATACTCTCTCTGGGTGAGAGAGTTCTATGCCTTTCTCCCGTCAGTTCTTTGGAATTACCCCCAACCTTTCTTTCACATTTGAGAGGTGATGGTCCTCGTGGATGTTCATATTGCGAATGAGGTCCAGGGAGTATTGAACGTTCCTAACAATGATTCGAGACCAAGTTGAAGAGATGGACACGAGATGGCTATGGGATTTAGTGGTTAATGATGCATACCAGGGTAAGGTCTATTGGTCTAGTACCAAGGGTTTCACGAATGCTTATTTTTCTATAGATGCACGAAGGTGGCTTGCACTGGTAGGTCAGAGGATTCATCCACTTGACAATCTCACCGATGTGACTTATCCCCAGGCTCTGGTGGTATCTTACTCTATCAGGGGATCCAGGTGAACATGGGGGCGCAGATAGTGTCCGAATGATAGGATTTTACAAGGGTATCAAGATGGACCCATTCCTCCCTAAGCTGGTGTCCTCACTTTGTAGATGAGTGTAGTGCCTAAGGATGATATTTATCGAATAGAGGTAATGGACCCCCAATTCACCCCCCCTACTGGTGAGGAAGTTGTCTCTCCTTGAGCGGAAAAAAATGAGGGTAGATGAGGCTGGGAGCAGTTATGCTGTAGCAGGTTCAGGTGAGGAAAAGGATGTAGATGTTGAGGGTGATGCCCCTCTTTCCTAGTCCTAGCATCCATTTTCTGGCATCCGCGTGGAGGAGGACTTAGTTGCTACCCAGAGGGATGTAGGAGGTGCCATTACCAGAGCCACAGTACCTCCCCCCACTGCCCATGAAAATGAGATGTTTCGCTGGCAGGTAAATTGGGAGAGAAGGAAGAACCAGGAGCGAGACCGCCTAATTGTTAGGATGTAAAAGTCATCAAGGCCAATTTTACATGTGTTTTCCCCAAAAAGAGATTTCCACCCTTGACCTAGAGGACTTTTGGGTGGGTTTCCCTTCTTGGGCAAGCCATGGACTGGCGAGCGGGCCTCAAAGGATCTCCCGCCCGATTAGGACACTCCCCCTTCTCTTTGGATATGTTAAACTAGCTTTGGGTTTTGCCCCGTTTGGTCTTGAAGACGTCTTTTTTCCTGCTTCCCTTTATTTTTGTTAGCATGTGGATGCTTGTTTTGACTGCTTAATCACCACTATTATAAGCTATAGTTTTTTTTTGGATGTCTTTATGTTGTTTTCACATTGATATGAACTCGAACCAATGATTTTTGAACGTTCAAACATGAAGACAAAAATAGGGGAAAACAGAGCTTTGGTTATGCCTCGCTCTGCCCGATATAATGACTGACATGACGCTATTGCTATAGCGGAAATATTCCTTATATAATGGAAGTGTTGTAGTGGCCCAATCCCACTATGGCGTCCCCAACAAGTTCAACCCATAATTTTGAAATTATGCAATGTTTCTCCATTTACCTATCCATACTCCTGGAATACAACCATACTTATAAAGATAATCCCAAGATCATTCTCAGAAATTTATAATACGGACTTTGCATCATGGCCTTGGACAAAATCTCAAGATCATACACAACATACATAATAAGAACTTACCCATAAGATCACAAAATTTTAGGACTAGACTACACCCAAAACATGTTTACCAAATCATATAGAAAATTTTCATTAATCATTACATACAATCAAGTTACAACTTTTCCTTGTCCACAATCTCATAAAGGTTCAAGCAATTAAATCCCGTGGAAATTTAAGTCATTCAGGCAAGGTCATGCATATAATAACAATCATCAAGATTTATCACAAAAATTATTTAGGTTTATTACCTTCTAATCGCATCATGGATGGCCACTGATTGGCCATCCATGCATTCACATGGCGTTTAATGTCAGATACCAATTGGAACCTTCCTAGTTTCGATTTTCTTTACTCGTGTCCCTCTAGTCGTGACAACGACATCCAGTTTGCACAGTTGAGATACCAATTGGAATTCATAGATATCCATTGGACTCAACCCATACGACAAGCGACAGACGGCAGGAAAGGAGTAAAGAAGTGAGACGACTTTCTAGAATGCTTCATATCCCCCTAAATATTAAATGTGGACATCAACACATCAATCCTGAAGACTCTATTCGACATTTACCCTTGTACTTGAAGATCGGTAATTTGGGCTTTGATATCAAATTGTCATGACCCAATCCATTGAGTCAGTGCAGACACCTGCTCTATCACCTAGATAGAAAAATCCTTACCACCCAATTTTAAAAAACGGACAATGCAAAAATTAAATACACATATGAAATCTCTTAATACTTTAGAATAGACATAAAACTCGAATGCAAGAATCATCTTTTTACAATTAACCAAAAGTCCTCCCAAGGAACTAGTCTATAAAGTTACAAGGGCTACTAAGAAAGTATAATGTATAAAAGGAAATAAGACACAACTCCCACCATAAGAAAAGAGAAGTAAAAGTTGTCGGAGATCATCGTCGTCTTCACCTAAGAAATATATTGAATCCTGCAATCAAACTTTGCCAAGTGACATAGCAAGAGTAGTATCAGTACAAACAATATGTACTCATAGACATCATCCGTCAACCTAAATCCACCACATAATATCAAGCACATAATCAAGAACAGAAAACTTAAAAATTTCAATAAACCCACACACTTCACCTCAAGTCACCCACCTCCGTCCGCTGTCAACTCTACCCTTCATGGTTTCCAAGGTGAGAGTGGCTTAAGAGAATTTTTGAAGCAACCCTTGCCTAATTTCTTCATGAAAAGTGGGAGGAAATTAAAAAGACATCATTTTACTTAGGGTCTGATTCCGTCAACCCGGATATAACAGTCATGCAAGCGCTATAGCGGGAGGCTTCCCGATATGGCAGACTAACGTCAGCCCGGACCAATTCAAATTTTAACCAAAATCTTTGTATACCCAAATTTTAAATTGACAACACATTTTCAAGAACTTTGAGATTCCGCACGAGGTGTCTTTGAGTATAACGATAACTCAGGTCGTAACAAAGTCACAAAACGATGGGTGAACACGTGGCACATCTGATGAATAAAGAGTATTCTTGAAATTTTCTTTGATAGAGTGCTCGGCTCAAAGTATATCATGTAAAACTCGACCTCAGGTCATTACTAGGATCACAAGTTGGACTTATACGAGAAAAGGTAGGAACTCATACTGAGACAGAAAAGAGCTCATGTCCCGATGATATAGTAAAAGGACAAAAGAACACATACATCAAATATATGTGTATGATACCTTGCCAACAATATATAATATTAATTTGCATAATTAACGATATTCCCACTGGGAATATTGCTAGTATATTTTAGGGCGCTAGCAGGGATTTTCTACATGTTGATGTATTAACTTTGTTGCATATGAATAGTAATTTTAGCACACTTATTAAGAGTTGAATTCTAAGTAATATATTGGTATTCTTCTGTTTCAAACTTTTTATATTTTACTAAGTTTTAGTTCTCACGTATTTTTTATATAAATATCTTTGAATTTGAGACCAACAACACTTTAAAGTCTCTGGATTCACTGCAAACGCAAATCATCAAAGCTCTATTGATTCCTACATACTCTTTACTCACTTTACTTTCTCAGACATTTTCATTTAGTTTCTTAACAAACATATTTAACTGCTAATTTTTTTAATTTAATTGGTTAAATTGAGATGTGTGTCCTTGATCTTATAGCAAATTTAATTATTTTTTATTAATAGACATGAACATAGGTAATTTATATAGCCTATCCCTATTAATTAGGTATTGAGAAAATATTGGTTGTGATACTGACATTAAAAAGGGGGAATAGCAAAGGCATGATTTATAAAACAAGGAATAAATAGTACTTTACAACTATACATGCCTGCAAAGAAAGGGAATTACTTGGTTTTGGGGCCACATTGTTCTGCATAACTTTTACTATATATCTTGATTTAGTACTAATTAATTAATAAGCTATCAAATTCAATGCTTTTTTCTGTCTCAAATTATCTTTTATGGTATTTTTAAATTGTTATCTCAATTACTATTATTTTCAATTTTAAAATAAAATAAATTAAAGAGATGTAAATAGAAAATGGATAGTTTTTTTTGAATTTTTTTTCGTAAGGTACATTAACATTTGTTCACACTACCCCTTGTTAATAATAAATATATATTTGCTTCCTCAAATTTTTACTTACGAATTTTTTGAAATTTTCTTCCTTTTTTCTATTACTATTTCTTGTGGTTGTAAAGTAAGTTTTAAGCATAAATAACAAGTACATCTCCAACAAGAATAATGAAATAGACTTGCATTAGGGTTTTACTACAATTTGTCCTTATGAAATTTAATCTCTTTCCATGTAAGTTTGTTGTATACTGAGGTTTGAAATTACAACAAACTTACATAAAAGTCAAATCACACTTAAACCCTTCTAGTCCTCGATGTATATGATTATTTCCTCAGAAAATAAATGAATAAACTACACTAATATCTCGATAGTTCAATCAGTATACAACGTACTGAAAGAACAATCAAATCACACTTAAAACAAACTTTATAATTGTAAGAAATATTGTAAAAAAGAGATATTTTTAAAATTTTCGTAAGTAAAAAACTGAGGAATCAAATGAATATTATAACCAACAAATCGCAACATGAAAAGTTGCTATTGTGTCTTATTATGTTATTCAAATTGTATCTTTTCTAAGAATATTTTCTTTTTAAAAATAACTATTCATTTTTTATTCACATCTTTTAAAAGAACCTAACAAATTATAACTAAGGTTAATGATAAAGACTTTTGTGAGGCAGCAGAACATGAGATATGTTTTATAGCTTTAGGGTCACTTTTTCCCCTTTCATACATGTTGGACATTATAATCAATCACTATGAATAAATTAGAAATGGCTCGTATCACATCTTTAATAAATATGTGGTCCTCTTAAATTAGGTATTTTCTTTGCAAAGACATGCCCTAAGAGGTTGAGACATTAATGATTCTTTTTTAAACTGTCATATGACTTTTCTTGCACATTTATGGTGACATAAAGAGTCTCTTTTTTTTTTTTTTTTTTAGAATCGAGATATTAAATTAAATTAAAACATAAATCTTAGAGTAATACTCATTTATTTATTTGATTTTGGAGGTGGACCGGTGTATCAAGATACTGAAATGAGAATGATGCATTCCTCCATCTCAATTTATCTTCTTTTTCTTACATGTTCTTTAATAAAATTTTAATTAAGAATTTTCTTGATTATTTTATTTATGTTTTAAGATACTTAACTTCTTTGTATTAAATAAATAATCTATTTATTGATAATCACTCCATAATTAAAGTGTTTATATTTTTCCAGAAAAATTAATATTAGAATAAAATACAAAAAATTCAACATATAACTATACCTATATTTTTAATTTTTTTTATATTCAAAATTTTCTGTTCTAATTAAATACAGATTATGCCCACCAAAACGTGAAGCATTCTCAAGATATTCTTTCTTTTCAGGATTGCAGGGTATTTGAATTGACTTATTTTAAATAGCTTACAAATTAAAATTTTAAAAAATTATAAGTTGGAGATATTAACTCTTTTCAAACACTTTCAAAACTTAAAATTAATATTTTAGAAATAAAAAATTATTTAAAATAAGTTAATTCAAACATGCACAAACTTCTTCGAATTGATTTAAAAATTGATCAAATCTATTTTTAATTTTTAGAAGTGTTTAACAAAATTAAAAATAACTTAACACCCAAAAATATGATTCTTCCAACTTTTTATTTTTTGACTTGAAACAACAATTATTGTGAAAAGAGGGAAGTACTATTTTTACTATGTGACCTTTTTTTTCCTTTTTAATTCGTCCAACGTCACCTTATTATAATTAGAAATAAAGATAATTTTAAATTTTTTCTTTATACTTATTGAAATAATTTAGACCTAAATAAATATTTAAGAATTGTCTTAAACAATAAATTTCAAGAAGAAGTGAAAGAATATTATGTATAGAGAAAGAATGAACAATTCATTTACTAGTACCAAAAGTGAATTTACAGTAACCTGTAACTCTATTTTGTCTAATCTTGATTGTTGAAGATTTCCATGGATGGATCAAGAAGACATGTTCACATGAACTGTGGCATTCATATTCGAATTACACACTGGGCAAGCATCCTGTAAACTTGACCCACAAACTGTGCATAAACACAAGTGTCTGCACGGTAACAGCAATACACATGATTCCCTCTCTCCACACCTTCTGCACATTCTGTTTCTCTTATCCCGCGCATCTCCCGCTAACGTGCGCACTTCTTCTTCATCATCCTCTTCGTTGTTGCTGCCGCAGCATGACTCGGCGTCTTCCTCGGCGGAGAGGCGTTCTTCGGTAACGTGTGCCAGGACCTGTTCTAAGTTGCTGCGGAGTGAATTGGCGGTGGCTTCGTTGGCTTGTGCTAAGTCTCTCCATAGTTGGTTTTCCATGTAAAGAGTTTTTACTCTTTCTTGTAGGACTAAGTTGATTTTTCCTATTCTCTGTATTTGTTCGTCTTTTTCCTTCATTTTGTTCATTACTCTTTCGCTAATTGCTGATACCAGCATTCTCGATTGATGTTTCTGTTGCTCTTCTAATTCCAATCTTATTTTCTTCGTCTGTAAATAAACAAACAATGAGTAAATGAAAGAAAAAGAAAAAAAAAAAAAAACAGAGAGAATTGAATTGGGGATTAAGCTTACATGGTGAGAAATGATGGAATTGATATCCAACTGATACTGTTGAACAAGTGGCAAAACATCATCACCGACAAACGATGGAATTTGAGAGAGTCCGTTGCAGGGTTTCTGAGGGGTAGAGAAAGAAGGAGTGAATGAATCTCTTGAACGTTTCCTTGGAGCGACTACATCATTTGTGGGCAGGTTGAAGGTAAGACCACTCTCAGTATTCACCGACGTCTTGGGCTGAATCTGAATCGGCAAATAATTCTCCGGCATTGGCAACAGTCCTGAACTCATCTGGGTATTGTATACAAATCCATTCGAATTTATCAAATTCCTGCAATTTCCAATAAACCCATATCAGCAAATCTAAAAACAAATCAACCCAGAAAGATAAGAAGAAGAAGACGATGAGAAATACATACCTTTGTTGATTTAAAAGATTGAGATGTCTTGCTTCAACACTAGCCATGTGTATATGATTTCTGAATCTTTGGCTTATGGGTTGTTAAAGAAGGAGATGAGAGGAGAGAGAGCATGCAAATGGAGTTGGGGAAGTAGAGAGGGAAGAATGGGCAGTGCCCTTTATTTAAAGCCTTTAGGGAGTCAAAGAGAGAGAAAAAGTGATAAAATAGAGCGAGAATACCGATACGAAATGCTTTGAAAATTGCAAAACTAAAAAAGGGATTGCCTGCATTTGCAACAACCATTCATCATTTAATTCTCTAATTAATTTAATTAATTAATTAATTAAATACAATACTATAAATATTTCTTCGTTTCATATCAATTGATCATTAAAATCATACACTGTTATTGTATGATTAAAAAATGTTGTATAGTTGAATAGATCGAGTTTAGTGCATTGAAGTGCATTCTGCGTTCATCATTTAACTCTCTAATTAATTAAATTAATTAATTAATCAAATACAATACTATAAATATTTCTACGTTTCATATCAATTGATCATTAAAATCATACAATGTTATTGTATGATTAAAAAATGTTGTATAATTGAATAGATCGAGTTTAGTGCATCGAAGTGCATTCTGCGTTCCATTTCTACCCATCACTTTCCTATCTCCACGCACTTGTCTCCAATCAATAATTACATCAATATTCTATTTAATTTCTTCTCTCCACACTTTCAACAACTATAATTACATTTCAAACAAATCTTTTTCATATTATTTTAAGCTAAATAATATTTTATGTCATTTTTTAAAAATTATCATTTATTTAAAAAAAATTTATGTATAATTAATAATTCTCGTAATGATTGTGTCCAAATTGAAATTATCACTTATTTTAAAAGGGAGATAGTATAAATTTTGAGCTCCACTAAATTCACTGTTTATTTATTCAACGTAGATTTGAAATTATGTATCTTACACATTTAATTTATTTTTAACACATTTTTAAAAAGTGAGGTATTTGATCAAGTTTTTAAGAGAAAAACGGGGTTTTGAAATATGGTGAATAAGAATAATATTAAATGTAGAATTTTAATAATGATGGTATTAATTAGTTATGCTTGCATTATTATGCTAAACTTATTTCTTATACAATGTTTGATTTGGTGTATTAAAAATATCTTGCATTGGATAATCCTTTTTTTTTTAAATCTCGCAAATACGATATAATTAACGAATGTGGAAAAGTTTTTGAGAGATGATTGTGTTTTAACCATGCTAATACACGCATTTAAAATCCTTGCATTGTTAGTACATGGTTTTTCATCTATTAGTTATAAATAACAGATAATATTAAATAGGGGATATAGCTAAAAAAAAAAAGTGTACCAAACCAAATATTAGTAGTATACAAAGTTAATGCATACATTGTTTGGTACATTTTTCAACCTAGTTATGTATAACTAATTAGTTATACACATTATTGTATATTGAAGTGTGTATACGATATTAGTAATGCAAGAGGTTTTAATATATTCATTATCATAGTTAATAAAGACCTCATTGTCCCTTAAAACATTTTATTTTTGTATTTTTCCATTATAATTGTGGAAGAATATTTTTATTCAATACATGTTATTTTTAATACACCAAACAAGACAATGATAAGAAATAATCTATGTATAATTAGTGAAGAATTACTAATATATTATATTTAACATTATTTTTATACACCCTGCTAAAAGACGGTGAGTCAGCTAATTTGTAGGGACTTGTCCGTAAATTGAGGTTTCTTTTTTCCTTGTGATACTGCGGGGATAACGTGATTACGTGGCTGTGAATTCCGATGCAGTAACTGACATTTTGGGTCTATGCCACGTTGTCCAAACCTCCACGTCACCCTCTTTTTCTTTTCTTCTTTTCACACTTTTGTTTTTTTCCTTATTTTAACTTTCTTAAAATGGACTTTCAAATTTATAAACCTACCAAATATACACTGCAATTCTTCTTAAATATACTCCCACTGTCCCAATTTAATTTAATTTATATGACGTACTTTTTTTTTTAGTCAATTTTAAAAAGAATGACATATTTTTATATTGAGTAATAATTTAATTATAAAATGTCTATTTTATCCTTAATGAAATTATTTACAGTCATACAATTTTTTATCATTCATTTTGGACCATAAATTTTGAAGTGTTCCTTTCTTTCTTAAACTTCATGCCGAGTCAAACTACCTCACATAAAATGAAACGGAGGGAGTAATAAATTACATACTCATTCGCTTCAAATTAACTTTATATATTTTTTATTTTACCTATATTTGAGTACCAATATTAAAAATTTATAGAGCGTAAAAAATAGTTAAATTATTTTGTTGAGTAATAGTAAAATTTCTCAACATGTTAATTGATAGGTACTTATAAAATAAGATTAGATTAAATAAATTTAAAAAGAGAAAAATATCATTTTAAGTGTCATAAATAAATGCGATAAAGAGGTAGTACTATTAGACAAAATAAATCTAAATTAGTGTTACTGGAATTCCGTAACTTTGTCCTAAATCTTCTTACAAGTTCCTTTAAAAAATAACTTAATTAGGAAGGGGATTTGAACAATTATAACATCGTATTGTATTTTTCTAAATTTTTTTATAAAAAGGATGAAATGAAAAAAAAATGTATTTGCAGATTATTTATAAGATATATCTTTTTCTTTCTTGGGTTTCTATCCAGCGTTTGTTCCGATAATGTAGTCCTACTAATTCAAATTTATACAATATAAAATTTCATAATTTTTATTAAAAATATTTTCATACTCGAAATTTCTAATATATTAAGAAGCTATCTCATTCACTACACAATATACGATAGTGGTATCTTTTTCTTTAATGGTTGTGAACTTTTGTGATTATCTTTTAAATAAAGTGGGACCTGGTCTGTCCCACGTGTGAGGCAGTGAGATCTGGACAAGTGGGGAGTGGGTCCCACAGTTTCTGCGTCTTGTCTCTGTACGGATCATCACAACAAAACAAAACATTACGTGCTCTCATCATCCACCTTTATTTGCTCTCCACTTTACAAATACTTTCTCCCTAAATTATTTGTCATATTTTTCTTTAGACAAGTTCTAATATTAATTAGGAAAATATTTAAATTATTTTATTTTTAAAATATAATTTTCTATTAAATATTTATTGATTGAGATGTTTATAATTTTTTAAAAATAAATATTTCTAAGGGTTAATGAGAAATAAATAATTAATTTGATCTTAAACAATAAATAATTTGAGATAATTAATTTTAAAAATTACAATAAATAATTTAAGACAGAAAGAAAATTTAATTACTCCATTCATTTCATTTTGTTTGACTAGTATGAAACTCTTTATTATAGGTTTGTTTTACCTAATAATTGTATTCTCAAAATCTGAATTTTAAAAATAATATCAAAAATATATTGTATTGATTTGTTAAAATAAATAAATAAATAAAATTTAATGTTAGACGAAGTAAAATGACACTATGGATTAATATCTTTTCATATAAATTGACAAAGATAAGCGAAATGAACAAATACCCCCTAGCTATATTTGGTATCCATATTAGAACTCAATTGATTTAGATTTCGCGTTGTATAGGGCCCCAATCAGGGGAAGCTCTTCGCATAATTTTTTTTTTGATACCTAAAGCTCAAATTCAAGACCTTTAATTAAAGAAAGATCAACTTCATCCACAGCTGACAGAACTACACCCTTAATACTTATTTCACATGCGTTAATTCTCCATCTTGTGTGAATGCGTTTGAGAGTACCGACTTTAAGAAATTTAAAAAATCAATATATAATTAAATATACATAAAGTGTTTAAATTATCGTTTTAAATGAGTACTAGTAAGGTTTTTACATGAATTTTTATTTTTTTCTTATGAAAACTAAAATTTATATATAACGATTAAATAAAAAAAAAAAAAGAGAAAGAAATTTATCACTCTTTGGACAAACTAAAATGACACTGAGATACAACCACAAATCCAATGTAACATCACATGTGGGTCTAGAGAAAGTGACATGTACTCAACCTTATTTCTATTTTGTGGGAAATAGAGATATTATTTTCGATAGACACATGGATTAAGAGCCCGTTTGGATAGGAGGAAAACAAAAGTAGCTTTTTTGTTAAAAAATAAAAAGTCAAACTATAAATGACTTTTAAGTCAAAAAAATAAAAAGTGGGGGAGTCATACTTTTGGTTTTTAACTTTTTTTTTAAAGTTATTTTTACCTTTGTCAAACATTTTCAAAAGCTAAAAATGACTTGAAAGTAGGTTTGATCAACTTTTAAGTCAATCCAAACATGCTCTAAGTAAAGAGCAAACTACATAAATCTCACTAGTTTAGATCCTAATACTAGGATTCTCGATAGTTTAGAATATTACATCATGTACCATATTTCATTTTTTGAATACATGCATCGTTACTCGTCAGATACATTTGTCAGTTTTAAAAATTGAGATACATGTTTTATCAGTTTGAATTAAATGGATGTAACTGATTTCCTTAATCAAAGGAGTAATTAAGGATCAAATGACGACTCTAACATGTTTACAGGACCCCTAGCGTATCAACTTTAACAAATTTTCTTAAAATAATGAAATCATAAAATCAAAATATGGTAATTCATCTTCTTGATAACAATTCATTTTTCTTTTCTTTGTTTCTTGAGGTTTTGGATTTTTTTCACAATGGTTAATATCATATAGTGTTGAGGCATTCAGGTTCATGAATTTCAAATACTGATTATGAAAATTATTGGATCGATTGAGTACTATGGAAATATAATGTCACCTACAACTAGGGGTGTTCACGGTTTGGATAAAAATCGATCCAAACCGAAAAACCAAACCAAACCGATAAAATAAAACCGATTTTATTTGGGTTTGGTTTGGTTTGGTTTTAGATTTTTGAAAACCGATAGTATTTGGTTTGGTTATGGTTTTATTTTTAAAAAATCAAAGAAATAACCGAACTGAACCAATGAATTATACACATATATTTTATTAATATACATACTTAATATATTGTTTTTATAAACAATTTTAAAGATCTTATACATATTTTCATTAAAATTTCTTTATAATTTACTTATTGAAACTAAAAATGCCCAAACTGAAACATTTATCTTATTGATTTCATGTATATGAGTGTCTATGACAATTCTTTGTGGGACTGAAAATGTTATTGTCTCTTCCTTCTAGGCCAATATAGTGAATTTTAAAGCTTTATTGATAGTAAATTTAGTGATCGAAAGTTCAATAATTTAAGTCATTCTAACAATTTTTCGTTTTGAATGGATTGTTGTCACTTTTTTCACATTTTAAATGAATTGTTTCTTTTATTTTTGTGTATGGTTAATAACCGAATAACCGAACCAAACCAAACCGAAACCGATAATCACCAAACCGATAAATGTATATTATATTTGGTTTGGTTTGGTTTTGATAATTTTAAAACCGATTAAGTTGGTTTGATTTTGGTTTTGACCAATAACCGATCCAAACCAACCCGTGAACACCCTTACCTACAACTATCTAGTTAAAGGTATTTCAACACAACTAGAAATCGATTGTACACGTAAAAGTATGAAGACCAGATACATGATGGAAGACAATTTAACCGCAATGAAATTCAAAACGAAATGGGAATAAGATTTTTTTTTTTATGAAATTAAAAAGACGTTAATTCAATTGCGGGTTGTATCCATTATTCATAACAGCTAAAGAGCAAATATTTAGATGTAGCAGTAATGGTGAAATATCTTTTGATTCTGATACGTGAATTGTTCAACTGGGAGCTGAAGGAACAACTGAAACAACATTACTTCTTGAAAAGAATCGTAATGTTGAAGCGTTATGCATTTTGGATAAGAATTCGAATCATGTTATTGTCGACTATAATCACAAAGTTGTTTAGATTTAAGCACTTGTATAAGGACAAAGATATAGTTATATCTGTAATGTAAAATATGTCATAGACCATTGATTTAAATACAAAGTTGTAAGATCAGACAGGAAAAAATTAGTCATATCGATTATTGTTTTGTAGGATGTATCTCATAAACGTAATGTATATCCTTTTAAGAGTAATTTCTTAGAATTAAGATTAATAATTTGTTAGAATGTATCTTAGTTTTTTTAGCTTGTATCTCAGAAACATAATGTATATCTTTTTAAGAGTAATGATCTAAGATTTAAGATTAATGATTTTGTTAGCATATATCTTAATTTTTCACCCCTGTATCTCAGAAATATAATGTATATCTTCTTAATAGTAATGATAGTATATTTAAGATAAATGATTTTTTTAATTATATATCTTAGTTTTATAGTGTGTATCTCAGACACATAACATATATTTGATTTTTTTATATGATATTAACGCGAAATATTTATCAAATAAATGATTAAAATAGCCAAAACACTATGAAAAGTATAACGAGATGCATGATACATTATACGTAAATGTGTGTATGTCATACATGATACATTTTGATATTTATATATAATGCATATCATATTGTTTGATACCTGACGACATATATGCAATATTATTGGTGCCTCACCAGTACAACATGTCTAGCTCTGAAGGTAAATTTTCGGATGCAGATATGCTATTGGACAAGATAAAGATAAGCTATGCTTGTTGTAGAATTCTTACGAAAAGTATAGGGAAATCAAGGATTGTATTGATAATGAAAATTGTTGAGTACATGCTCCTTATATAGGATAAGAGTCCTATACTAGCTACACTAGAAGTCCTACTACAATATAAATATATTATTTACATGAGTATGATTATTACTATAACTAAAACACCTTATCCTAGTCAACTTTAGCTCCATACACGATACATTAGCTTAGTCGTATATAAGTTAGGATTTAGCAGTCTATCCCTAGTGTGACTCTAACTCAACAGTAGTAAACACGTTAGTCAGCTTTCTTGGACCAGTTCCTTTGACATGTTCTAATTATCAACTTTTTTCATCTTCAACACTTCAGCTCAAGCTAGTGAGTGGAGGAACTGTAACTCTTAGTTTATTGCAAAATCCAGAAAAGACTTGTTTTGTCAATGCTTTGGTATAAATGTCAGCTAGCTAACCCTTAGACCTCACAAACTGAGTAAGAAGTTGTCTTCTGGCCACCTTCTCACGAACAAAATGATAGTTCATTTCAACATGTTTGGTTCTAGCATGCATAACTGGATTAACTTTTATGTACAAGGCACTCAAGTTATCACAATACAATGTAGGAATAGATCGAAGGAACACCCCAAGATTATGAAGTAGATACATGATCCATGTCATCTCTGTTATAGTGGAGGCTAGTGTTCTATACTCAGCTTCAAACACTCAAATGGGCTACGGTGGACTGTTTCTTGGAAGTTCAAGAAATACAATTTGCACCTAGGTAGATGATATAGCCTATAGTTGATCTCCTAGTAGCGGTACAACCTCCCCAATCAATATCTGAATATCCATACTACCCACATGGTGATTTTGAAATAATTTTGAGTCGAAAGTGTAGAGTACCTTTGATGTATATAAGAATCCTTTTTACTCCTCGAAGATGTTCAATGTTTGAACTTTGCATAAACTGGCTTGCTAAATTCACAACATGAGTGATATCAGGTCTAGTGAGTGTCAAGTATTGAAGACTCCCTACTATCATTCTGTATAAGGATGCATTTACAAGACTTCCCACAGCTTCATGTAAACCATGCTTTTGAGCCAAATGAGTGGCCACTTCCTTTGCCAAAGTCATCTTTGTCTTGTCCAGCAGCTCAGCATCATACTTACTCTGACTTATTCCTCCTTCAAAATACTTAACATCTACTCCTAGAAAGAAGTGTAAAGGACTAAGATCTTCCATTGCAAACTTTTTCCCAAGTTGAAGAACCAACTCTGAGAGATGTGATGGATTACTTCCTGTGACAATAATATCATCCACATATAACAAGAGAAATATATATAGTGCCTTTGTGAGTTTGCAAAGTAAATAATGAGGGATTTGTCTTACTATAGATGAAATTAATGTGTAGGAGATGCATGCCAAACCTATCAAACCAGGATCTTGGTGCTTGTTTAAGACCATACAATTTCTTTTTAAGTAGACACACATGCTGAGGATACCTGAGATCAATGAATCCAGGAGGTTGACTCATGTACACCTTCTCTTGTATGAAACCATAGAGGAAGACATTTTTGACACCTAGTTACCTAACTTCCCATTTTGAGTTGATTGCAATGGATAGAACCACCCTAATAATTGTGGCATTAACCATCGGGCTAAATGTTTCTTCAAAATTTATCCCTTCAAGTTGAGAGAATCTCATGGCCACAAGTTTGGCCTTGTATCTATCTATTGTTCCTTCAACTTTCAATTTTGTCTTAAACACCCATTTTGAACCAACCAAGTTTATACCAGGAGATTCAGACACCAATATACATGTCTTATTAGTATGTAAAACATTGATTTCCTCTTGCATTGATGCAAGCCAATGAGGTGACCTTAGTGCTTTCTTAGTAATATTTGGTTCCCTCGAGATTTCTTTGTTGTTGCGAGTAACAAGTGAAAGGTGTTGTTCATTTGCCTCATGTCTGGTGATCACATGATGCCCTTGTGGTGCAAGAAGTACATCAACAAAAGTAGTTGATTGTAGTGTGATATCTTCAGGTTGATGATGCTTTGAAAGATATCACTTGAGAAGTAACTTCTAAATGTATTTCCCATGGATTAGACACAGAGAAAGTGGGATTGGATAAACCACCATTGATTGGACCTGCACGTGCAACCAGTTCCTCACTGCCATTAGCAGATCCTAAATCTGCAATTAGAGCCTCATCAATTTGAGTTTCGTTACTACTGTCTGGATCATCACCATCGACCTGTTCCTCATGATCATCATCTAATCCTGCACCTGAGGGGTCAATAACACTCTCATCATCAAAGTGTATATGAGTTGTTGTAGTAGCATTTTCACAAGTAACTTGCGTACTATCAGCCTGTACTTTCCCTGAATTATGATTATCATATGCCTGCAGTTTAGAGAAAGATTCAACAAAAGTAGCAAGTAGGGGTGTACAAAACCGAACCAAACCGCAAATCGAGAAAAAAAACCCGACTAGTGATTGGTTTGACTTGGTTTGGTATTGGGAAAAAAAACCCTACTATATTTGGGTTGGTTTGGTTTTAACTAAAAACACCAACCCGAGACTAACCAACCCGGCATTATATATATAATTTAAAAATTTTATTTTATACATAAAAATATTTACTTTGATATAATTTTTAAATATTTCTTATACTTTTTCATAGTTTTTATCTTTTAATATATTATTATTTCAAGTTTGAAACTTAGAATTCTGAATGGTTCAATAAAGATTATAGTCTACAGATGTTGATAATTATAATAAAGCTTAAATCAAAATCAAATTAATATTAATGCAAAAAGAAAATCAATTCAACACTAAGAATGATAATAATATTGAATATTTGTTCTTTGGTTTTACATTGGTTTATTCAAATACATAATCTAATTTTAATTTCCTTTGATATTTAGTCATGTAACTAATACTTATTAAATTTATTTTAGCATGATTTAGTACTTTTAAATTATGATCATTTTCATTATGACTTGTTAATTTGAAATATTTGTTTTACACAATTTCATTATTATTATTATTATTATTATTTTGTTGGATATTTTAGTATCATTACTCATATAATATTTGTGTTATTTTCTTAAGAAACACCTTAGATAGTTGTATTTTGGTAGGACTAAAGAAATATTTCAAGTACAAGTAAATTATATGTTTGTATGAATACTTTACCGAAAAACCCAAAAAAAATCCAAAAATTCAAAAAATCTGAAAAAACCCGAAGTTGAAAAACCCGAGTTTTATTGGTTTGGTTTGATTTTTAGATTTGAAAATCCGACACAAATGATTTGGTTTGATAATTGAAAAACCCGAACCAACCCGGCCATGTACACCCCTAACAGCAAGGTGAGGTGAGACATCAATGTTAGTTTGAGATTGCCTTGGAGGCACATAGGGTAATGTGTTTTTATCAAACACAATATGTCTGGATATGTACACCCTCCTTGTAGAGGGATGATAACATTTATATCATTTGTGTAAGCTAATGTACCCTTTAAACACAGAAGGGTAAGTCTTTGGACTGAACTTGTTCCTACCTCTAATATATGAAAAATATCTACACCCAAACACATTTAGGATGTTGTAATCAGATTTCTCTCCACACAACTTAACAAATGGAGTCACGATCTTTAGGACTAAGGAAGGCAGTCTATTAATGAGGACCACTACAGTGAGGAAAGCCTCAACCCATAGAAACAACGGTAGGTTAGCATGAAGTAGTAAAGTTAAACCAGTCTTCACAATATGCCTATGTTTTCTTTCTGAAACTCCATTTTGTTCAGGTGTGTTAGGACATGAAATATGTCTCACAATGCCACAATATTATAAATGCTTGATGAAGTATGTTTTGATAAACTCACCACCTCCATCACACTGAAATATCTTAATTTCTTTAGAAAATTATTTTTTCACCATTTTCTGGAATTTTACAAAGACCTCAAAATATTCAGATTTCTTTTTTAGTGGATAAATACATGTATATCTTGTGTGATTATCTACAAAAATGATATAATATTTCATATGTTGAGAAGATTCAACAGGAGCAGGTCCCCACAAGACACAATGAATTTTCAATAAATGTTCCTTCTCAATTTTATTTCTCAAACCAAATGGAAGTTTATAACTTTTGCTCATCTGGCAACTAGAACAAATAGTAGGCATTTTATTTCAACTACTAACATTGATGCATTTATTACTATTCAAAACTTTTAAATACTTCAAACTACAATGTCCTAATCTAGTATGCCACATGTTGTCTAATATGTTCCAACCGTGTGCAACAGTTAAAGTTAAAGCATATAGATTGTTATATTCCAAAGCATAAAGACCATTCCTTTTATATCCCTTCGCCAACAATGTCCTTGTCTTCTTGTCCTTTACAACAAAGTTAGTTTCATCAAATTCAAGAGTGCAACAATTATCCTTCGCAAATTTACTAACTGAGAGTAGATTTTTATTAATTTTAGAAACTACAAGCTTTTCTCTTAACTTTAGGCATGATCCTGATATGTTCACAACATGTGTTATGTCTAACTTTGATCCATTCCCAATAAGGATTTTATCTGATCCATTGTAGTGTCTAAGATCAGTTAGAAAACCTGAGTTGTGTGTCATATGACTACTTGCTCCTGATTCCACATACAAGGTGTCATTAGTAGTGTTTTGTAGATTAGTAGAAGCCAATGCTTGTGGTAGTTCATCTCCAGCTTGGTAAGAGTAGTCCCACCTATAGAAACACTTAAGAGCAGTATGGTTATTCCTACCATAAATTTGACATGCATAAGTATTGTTCCTCTACTGACTTCCACTTGAAGGACTATTCTGAGAGCCTGGTCTATATTTGCTATTATACGAACATATTCCTTATCCAGCAGGCTTGAAGCCTCTTCCTCTGGAATTGAAGTTATTGTTTCCTCTTCTTTGAGAGTAGTTTCCTCTTCCCCTGCCGATTTGGGCAGAGAATGTCATGTTATGGTTTTATTGTGGCACTTCTTCTTCGTACTCCCTCATATCAAAACTCCTGAAAGCATTAACAAATTGATTAAGAGTGGGATATGGTGTCTTACCTATCATGACAGTCCTGAAGGTCTTGTACTTGAGACCTAGACCTCTAGCAAAACTAATTACTTTGCTATCTTCATCCACAGGCTTGTGAATGGGTGCAAGGCCATCATATATGCCTTTGAATTCCTTAATATATTCATCAATCTTTTTGGTTCCTAACCTAACACTTTGCAGTTGTTGTTTGAGCTAAAACTCCTTATCTTGTTGCTTGAAGATAAACTTCTTCCAAGCATTACCACATCTCCTTGGCAGTTGAGCAACCTACAATCAAGTACATGCTTTCTTTTGTTAAGGTGCCTGAGATCCAACTTCTTAGGAACACATCATTCTCCTCCCAATCATTAATATTGCTGATGTCTTCTACATCCTTCTCAGCTGCTACAACTTTCTCAACAGTCTGTCCAATGGAACATGTACTTTTAGTTGGTTTATCTCTGTGATGAGGTAGGTTAATTTCATCACTAGAATCAACTGAGACATTTGTGTTCTCCATATAAGATAATTTATTGGCTTGAGTTTAATGGAACAAAATGCAATAAGAGAGGAGGTTGATAGGGGTGTTGGTAAAGAGGCCATTGCAATTTGATATTGTGGTTATTCTGGTTTATGGATCTAATATGTTAAAGAGTGGAAAAACTTTAATGCTTTGATACCATGTAAAATTCTCATGTAAAGTATAGAGAAATCAAGGATCGATTGGATTGGTAATGAAAACTGTTGAGTACATGTTCCTTATATAGGAGAAGAGTCCTATACTAGCTACACTAGGAGTTCTACTACAATACAAATATATTATTTACATGAGTAGTATTACTACTACAACTAAAACACCCTATCCTAGTTGACTTTAGCCCCATACACGATACATCAACTTAGGCGTACATAAATTAGTATTTAGTAGTCTATTCCTAGTTTGACTCTAACTCTACAGCAGTAAACACATCAGTCAACTTCCTTGAACCAGTTCCTTTGACATATTCCAATCATCAGCTTCCTTCATCTTCAACACTCGTCAATCTATAAATTCAGGCAACAGGTCGAGATTTTCGTCGATCAGTACATATATGTAGAGTTAGTGACCTAATGAAAAGCTACACGAGGGGCAAACCCTAAGCAACGGTTCCTTAGGATTTTTCTATAATTTGTCCACTAGTACTTATCTGTATTAGGTGTTCTCCAATTTTGATTTCCACATTGTATGCTCATATTTCTTTAAGCCAAAAGGTTTCTAGTTCTTCGATTGTCAAGAGATTCCATCCACGTTGTTCTTAGGCCACCAAAGCTCAATTACCAGGATTTAATACATTGCTCATTAGTTTATTGTTCTCAAATTCATTAATCTTTCCCTTGCAGTGATTTTATTTCAGTGTCTTTATATCGCAAGATAAATTTAACTTACATTTTCTTAAATCACTTTAATTATATCGTTTTATGGGCAAACACTAGTAAAAGTGATACGTAATTAATTAAAATCTTCCATTAAATGAAAATGTTCACACTAGCTTACTTGTTACAAGTTACAATCCTTTTCTATTTCTCTTTTTGAGTTGAAGTCAAATGTTGAACTTATTAATTAAAGGTGTAAATTTCAACGTTTTTCCTTTAGGATCGGTCCACACGGAGTTTTAAGTACTTTTCACCTTATGTTGCTTTAAAGCCATTATTATTGGTAGGCATGCCATTTTTTTTTTTAGTTTTTGGCGTAGAAACTTCCAAACAAACTGATCTTTTTTAAATCGCAAATCCTCCTTTTAGAGATGCATTATTTATTAAAGAAATCATATTTCACTAAAATAACCATCATAATTGACTTCCCTATACGGGTTAACCTAGTTTTTGAGTTATATAGCATTGAGTTTATTTTGTAGAAAACAATAATTTTTCCAGGATAAAGGACACTTAACTTGAGACCAGAACATTATATATATAACACTACACTAAAGGCATTGAACGATTGATAAAAAATTACTCCCTAAATACTCAAGTTTAGCACTAATCTAAACTTTGGTTTCTCTTGCCTTAGATATGAAATAATGAATTCTTAAATTTTGATTTGGTAATTCGGTAATACGTAAATCAAACTTTGGATCGATACGGTAATTCAGTATTTGGTAATATACCATATTGAAGTTGTAGCTGATTGTATTACAAAGTTAATATTATTGTTCCAATTATTTTTATTTTTCTATGTGGAGGCACGATATAATATAAGATCAACAAGTAAGAAGACATCAATAAAATCAAATTGTCACAACTAAAATACATATGTATTTGAGTTGTTTATGTTTAGTCTTTAATGTTTTCTTTGGACTTGTACTAAAATTTTGCTCATGAATACCATATCGAATATCGAATATCGAATATCAAATTATCAAATACCACATTACCAAAAATTTCAATTCGATAATTCAGTATTTTATGTCTAACCCTAATTAGAGAAATTAGGAACGTGTAAATTTCCACTATAATGTTAATTGATTGCGCACATATTATATTCTTGAAAGGCATGCCCAACAATTAATTTATTACACATAGTAATTTGTTTGAGTAGATCCAATAGCTTAGCCTAGTTTGTCTGTGAAGGTTCTATTGGAGTAATTGACCCTTCACTTTAAAAGCTTAGGGAGAAAGAAAGAAAAATTAAAAATATTTGCCATTATAAATGTATTTCAAATTTTTGAACTACTTTTCTTGTTTGACCCTACCTAAAATTAATTGAAAGGGAAGATAGGATGTATGTTCAAACTAATTATGGTGTTACAAAATTTGTCAAATACATTATTTCATTTAATTATTCATGAATGACAAATCATTTGATAAACAACCAAGATTAGGAAAGAGGAGAATCATCCAAATGAAATGATTCCAACAGAATAAAATAAAGGGTCAAATCAAATCTCAAGTGAGAATAAAACATTATCAATTAATTGCTCTAATCTTGACTTATAAGTAATTATTCTTAAAAAATATATTTTGAGTAGTTAAAACATCACATGCAATAGCATCCAACTTTAGCTAAGCGTGAGGTTGGGCATCTTCCACTTGAAGATCATGAACTAATTAACTACATATAAAATGAATGATTAAAATAATTATTATAAAATATTACAAGTTCTAAGTGTGTTAGTACTTTTCATGACAACATAGTCTGGCATATTATACCAAAAAATTATTTTGCTTAAAAGAGCTTGCGGGGTACTATCATTTATTTGTTTGTAGCCTGACATTCTTCGAATTAAAAATACTTTCACATGCATCCACTACAACTTATCCTAATTGTATGTAATAAAAAAGAAACTCCATTATATCTAGAATTTTGATTTATAAATAATCCCATGTTTGAAGTTTCAATTCTTTTACCAACCTTCCCATTGACTAAGATAAATTTCTTTATTTGCTTATATCATCTATATAAGTAAAATATAAAACAAAAAAAATAAAAATAAAATATATANATCCGTACCTTGTAAAGTGAGTATTGTTATTGTAGTATTATAGGGATGTCTAACTAACTATAACAATTCATGATAGTAGCAATATTAGAATTATTAATAGATGGATGATGAAAGATAAAATTGATTTTGAATATATCAAATCAAATAGTGGATAAGAAATTATATAACTAATCTCAACATTATTAATATATCATATTCAATATTATTCTTATACATTTTGCTAGGGTTGTACATGACTGAGTTGATTCAATCTATTTTGGATCTTTTGGGGTTTTCCAGTAAAATATTCATACAAACATATAATTAACTTGTGCGTCAAATATTTCTTTAATCCTATCAAAATACAACTATCTAAGGTGTTTCTTAAGAAAATAACACAAAAATATGAGATGAGGGATGACAGTAAAATATTCAACAAAAAATACTAAAATCGCATAAAATAAATATTACAAATTAATAAGTCATAATGAAAAATATCAAAACGTAAAAATACTAAATCATGCTAAAATAAGTCTAATAGTATTGATTACATGATTAAACATTAAAGAAAAATTAAAATTAGGTTATGTATTTTAAATGTCTAAACCAATGTAAAACTAAAGAACAAATATTCAACATTATTGTCATTCTTAGTGTTGAATTAGTTATTTTTGTCAGCATTATTATTGATTTGATTTTGTTTTGAGCTTTATTAGACTTATTAATATCTATGGACTATAACATTTATTGGATTATTCAAAATTCTAAGTCTCAAAAACTTGAAATAATGTGTTAAAAGATAAAAATTATGAAAAGTATAAGAAATATTTGGAAATCATATCAAAATAAATATTTTTATGTATAAAATAAGTTTTAAAAATTATGTATATAATGTCAGTTTGATTTGGTCATGAGTTGACTTTGTTTAGTTAAAACCAAACCAATCCAAGTATAGTTAGATTTTTTTTCCAATATCAAATTAAGTTAAAACAAATCATTAGTCGATTTTTTTTTTCAATTTGACTTAATTCACTACTAGAAAACTGTAAATTACCTGTGAATTTTACTTGGGGATTATTTTTGCAAAAATTTCCTACGAATTTTCATGCGGATCTATGAAATTTCTAAATTATAGACTTTTTTACCTGTGAAAAATAGTTTCCTAGAAAAATTGGTGGGTAAATTTGGCGCCATTTTTGCAAAATTATTATCTGGGCAATTATTTGCGACAAATAATTTGTAAATATCATTTTCATAGGTAAATTCACAAATAATGGAAAAAAGGATTTTTTTTATCTTCTAGCAATAAGATTCCTAGATAAATTTATTTGCAAATAATTTACTTGGTTATCTAGAAATATTTCTTATGTGGTATTATCTAGAGATTCATGTTTTATGAATTTTGTTGGGGATTTACTTAGGAATTTTCTTACTTGAAGAATTACATGGGGATTTTTATTATTGTGAATTTGATTAGAGATTTTTTGAGGGATCTAAATATGCAAACTTGAGTATTTTTTTATATAATTTAATTAGAATTTTTTTTAATTGAAATCTAAGGATTTTTTAAAATTAGGATTCCTCGGGGAATATTTTCTTAAAAATATATTTTAAAAAATTAAAAAATATAATAGTATAAAAGGGACAAATGATACTAGAATGAAATTTAATGTTAAAAAATTACTCTATTTTTAGTTTAATAAATTATTATGCAATAATATCAATTTAATAAGGTATTGGAACATTATCATAAATTTTAGGATGAATATTTTTAACTTATATATAATTAATATTTAATCTCACTAAAATCAATGTTATCATTTTTTATTTTTTATTTGAAAGAAACAAAGAATTAAAATTATATGGCTAGTTATTTATCCAATAAAAAAATAATTTATCATAAATATTTATCTATCTAATATGGTATTGGAACATTACCACAAATTTTAGGATGAATTTTTTTTTTAATTAATATTTTATCTCACTAAGAATCGATGATACCATTTTTTATTTTATTTTTTTATTTGAAAGATAAAAAGAATTAAAAATTATATGGCTAATTGTTTATCCAACAAAAAAACTATCATAAATATTTGTCATACTAATACGGTGTTGGAACATTACCATAAATTTTCGGATAAATATTTTTAACTTATATATAATTAATATTTCATCTCACTAAAATCAATGATACCATTTTTTTATATTGTTTTTTTATTTGAAAGACAGAAAAAATTAAAATTATATGGCTAGTCATTTATCCAGCAGAAAAATAACTATCATAAAAGTTTAATTGCCCCTTGTTGATAGAATTATATGAAAAGAAAAATAAATAGTTTTTACTTGTATGTCCAATTAATATATTATATTTTTACTAGCATTAAAAATATATAATTTCTCTAAAGTAAGTTATTAAATGATATTTATTTTCAACTATAAAATTAAGTATATTAAAATATAATTATTAAAAGATAAATTAAAATTAGAAATACCAAATTATCTAATAAGATATACTATCAATTATTGATTTATAACTTCCTTGCACATTAAATTTATAAGTATATTTATATTTTCAATTATTTATTTATAAGAAGTTTGTATGCATAATTTAAATTTTGTCTACATTTAATATGCTTAGTTATAGATATTATCTTATAGAAAGTGTAAGCATAAAATTTTCATGATATGTTAGGTGGTAGTGATTTATTTAATATATAAATAGTTGTCATGCTTTATTTTTGAAGAGTTAAATCACATGAACTTTACTCAACATTTTAAGATATACTTTGTTCTCATATTAATATGAGGTGACTTTATAGTACTTTTTGTATAATGAATAACCATATTGTATTTTTAATATTCAATTAATTTAATTAAATTTAGCTTTAAAAATTAATCAAATCGAAGAAAAACACCAAAATTTAGTGTAAATGCTAATGGTACTCCCTCCGTCCACAATTGTTTGGCAGGTATACTAAAAATAGATGTCCAAGATTAATTGTCAATTTAAACAATCAAAAAATAATTAGTCACTTTAATGATAGTGTAGTTCAATTGAAAAGTTATGTGGACTTTTGATATTCTTGGTATTGTAGGGTTATATTAGTCAAATTACACCTTGTATTAAATTTTCCTTGAGGGATGTGCATGACCTTACCCTGACAAACAATTGTGGACGGAGGGAGTACCTTTTACCACATCGGTGGAAGACACATGATCTTTAGCATTTATAGTGCTATTAGTTAAAGCACTGGTAGAATATAGTAATTACATATAGGTTGGGCATTGGGTAGTGAGCTAGGATTAAGTTAGTGCAATTAAGTAGAGTGGACTAGGATTAAGTTAGTACAATTAAATTGGTGTCTATGTGTATGGGGTGAAGAACAAAATAATTAATTATGGATACAAATTAATATTGTCTAGAAAACTTCATTTTTGTTAATTTTTACAAAAAAAAATTGGTATATTTTTTGCAAGAAAATTTCCAAGTAATTTACCTGTGAAATATAAATCCCTAGGTAAATTATTTGGGGATTTTAAAATTCGCAGGAAATAATTACCTACGAAGGTTTTACCAGTGGATTTTTTTGGTAGGAAATTCCCAGAAAACTTAGTTTCTTGCGAATTTTCGTATGCAATCCCTAGGAAAATCTCCATTTAAACCACATTTTTCTTGTAGTAATTTATGATTTGATTTGATTTAATTTTCAGTTTGATTTTTTACACCTCTACATCCTCCCTCCTAAGATGCCAAGTCATCTAAGCGATTTATAAAGCCAATCGAAGAAAAAAAAACAGCCACAAATTATTTATAAGCTATATTTTGAGAATGTTTGTTCAATAGATCAATTTTGTATTAGATGACATCAAAAAGAGTAGAGATTCATATCCTTTTTACAACAGTGCACAAGCACTATAACTTCCCATAATGAAAGATAAAATCACTTACTCTATTGCAGTTATCATGGTTTGAATAAAAATCAATCTAAATTAAGAAATCGAATTAAATCAATTAAATAAATTATTTTTATTTGAGTATAATTTGGTTTGATTTTGATTTAGAGTTTAGAAAAAACTGATAGTCTTTGGTTTGATTATGATTTTGTTCGAAAAAATTGAAGAAATAGCAGAACCGAACCAACAAATTATATACATATAGTTTATTATTATACATACATAATATATTGTTTTTATAAAAAATAATTTATTTTAAAGATCTTATATATGTTTTCATCAAAATTTATTTATAATTTACTAGTGAAAGCAAAAATGTCCAAGGTGAGAACATTTATCTTATTGGTTTCATGTATATGAGTGTCTATGAAAATTCTTTATGGGATTGAAAATGTCAAAGTCTCTTCCTTCTAGGAAAAAATAGTGAATTTTGAAGCTTTATTCATAGTAAATTCAGTGATCGAAAGTTCTGTAATATCATTCATTCTAACTATTTTTCGTTTTGAATGGATTGTTGTCACTTTTTCATGTTTTGAATGAATTGTTTATTTTATTTTTTTATATGGTTAATAACCGAACCGAAATCGATTACAAGCGAATTGATACATGTATATGATATTTGGTTTGGTTTAATTTTGATAATTTTAAAATCAATTAAGTTGAATTTATTTTAATTTTGACCAATAACCAATCCAAATTGACTCGGGAACATCCCTACTCCAATTCTTACCTGTTACCTTTATTTATTCTTTCACTCAAGTTTTGGTTATTTCCCACTAAGTAAATGGAAGATTACCTTACATGTCGAAGCCAAATAATCGACAAAATCTTTACACATTTTTTGTTTGAATTTTAATTTTGGAGTACTATCCCTAGCTAGCAATGCATGTGCATGACAGATACTTATTGGTCCATTGAGTTTTAAATGATAACTAGATCAATAAATATCAATCAAGGAGTAAAATAATTAAGTTAATAATAAGAACCAGAAAACGGGAGAACAAAGAAAGGAAATTGTCACGATCCAAAAAAAGACATGATGATACTTGTCTATTTCCACCAAGACAAGTCAACCTCAATCCAACCAAAGCGAAAGAAATGCAGAAATATAAAGCAAGAACAAGACAAGGTGGAAAACTTATTCATTCTAAACAATATCCCAAAATTTGGTTATCACAAGTACAATCCACTAATAAAAATACAGAATTTGAAAGATAAATACAAGTCTTAAAAGTCTTTGCTTCTCGAGTAGAACAAAGCATGATAACATGAAAAGAGGGCCCACCAAGATGACAAACAACTACCTCTCAAGTCCTTCAACGAGCCTCGAATGTAAGGAGAAGAAGAAGAAGATCACAAGGGTCCAGGCTCGAAACCTACACAAGTGTAGAAGCAAGGAGGGAGTACCAACAACACGGTACCCAACAAGCAACCTAATAAACAAGGCATCTACCCCTTACACTCCAACCGAACCTCCTTAAACTACAACTTGCACAAAAATCAGCCCAACCTAGCAATTCTATAATACATGGCTCACAAGGCCCAATTTCCGAGTTCAATAGTCACAATCAACAATCAAACGAATCAAGTAAGTCATTCTCAAAGTCAAGTTATTCAGTCACACACAACAAGTACATCAATCTCAAGTAACAAGTAAGTCACGCATAAGCATCGAATGCATCAAGTCACAATAATCAATATTTTGCAAGAACTATTTCTCATTGGCACAACCTCACTAGCTGGAACCATTTCCTATCGACTTTATATCAAACCACTACCCGGAATCATTTCACATCGGCTTTATATCAAATCACTAGGCGAAATCATTTCCCATTGGCTTTATAAATACTTGTCGAAAATGACCTCGACATCATAACACTCGCTGGCAAAGACCTAGGCATCATAAATTATCACATGCATCATCACGGTGTTCACAATCAAAGCACACAAGAAACATCACACCACACAGAAGAGACAACAATTCACACAATTTAAGTCCAACATTCATGCTTTCAAACATTTCATCAATTAATCAACAAGGGTCACAATAAGGCAATTCACATCATCATGTTCATCACTTAGCCTTTTTTATTTCAACCCCATTTTTATTCATTTAGATGTATTAAGTGGACGATAATACCCTTCACCTCATCCCCATTACTCCCAACACACAAGCAACGAAGGAAGTATATGAATCCTACTAGAATACAAGGTTAAGGACATCACTTGCCTTAAATCTATCAATATTCACTCCTTGAGTTGAGTCTTCCCCGTTCGAATCACTTTCAAAGCCACACAATCTATACACAAGCAAGTATTCACAATAAATTTTTGGAAACAACAATACCCACATTAAATCTCTTGAAAAGTGGTCAATCAACACAAAACCTAATTCTGAAAGTAAGGTTTGAATCCATAATTTAATACTTGAAAACATTACCTAAGGATTTAGGAACTCATTGGGAAAAATCATTTCGAAATAAGACTTAAATCAATTCAAAATCTCCATTTTAGCTAAGAACTTGAGTTCTTGAAAAAATCTCATTGTTCATCAATCAAAATCTCATATTTTGATGTTAATACCCATAAATAATCAAAGAAAAATGAAGGTTTAAGATTATAGAAGCTTACCCAAATGATTTAGCACAAGAAAACCTTTCCAAAATTGCCACGAATTCCCCAAGCTCAAAAATGGAAAATGGGACTTAAATCTAAAAAATGTAGGTCAAAACCCTTCTCAAATGTCACAAAAGAGACCAGCGAACCCTACAAAAAATCTCGGGAATCGCAAAAGCAAACGGCCTTCGCTAAAATGAAGGTCGCTTAAGCGACATGTCCTTCGCTTAAGCAGATGTCGCTTAACCGACAAAAACTTCGCAAAAGCGAGGCCTGCAGCACCAGAAAACACATCTAACTCTCAAAGCATCGAAAGGACCCTCGAGATTCATTCGGAACCTCGTGATCCCAAACCACATATGCAATTCAATCATACTTCATGTTCCGGACCCAATGGAACCGTCAAAACATGAATCTGAGGTCTCCTTGACCCAACATCCGTGAACATTACGAGAAACTAACTCAACACCTAAAAAGGTTAAAACAAGTTCGGGAGTCTCGCATGTGTTTTTCTTTTGGCTTACACATCATTTTTGAGATTCTCGAGATGTGTGCCATCATGACCTCGATTTTTGAGTCGTGACATAAAGGTAATTTTTGTTATTAAAATGATATGAAACGTCATTAAACACGTGGTTATTATGCGTCCTAATAATTTGATAAGTTTATAAATTCTCTATCAAAAGAAAAGAAGATAAAATGGCGGTACACTTAAATTTTCAAAGTGATATAGAGGCGTGTCATGTAAATATGATAAATTTTAAAGACATCACAATGAATTTATAATAAAAATAGACGAAATACATACAAATGATTAATTCATTCCGTAAAGAGAATGTGTCATGTAAATAAGTATGTACATATATGAAGTACATACATCCAACTCTTTGCAGATGTCACTGAGTTCAAATTTATAATTATGTTCGTGTCTCTTCTTTGATGCAACTCTCTCTTTCCTTTCTTATTTTTTCTATAGGATATTCGAATTTTGAAAATATTTAGTGTTTTACACTTCCATCCTTAACAACCTTCATATCTTAAACTCGTGACTTTGGAATTACACCATTCAATCAGATATATACAACTCCTAGAAATATAATACATTTTTAATAATAAATATATATACCTAGTCCAATCTTAATCAAGTAATTGATAGACTTAACTTTGTAATCTAGTATTTTGCCACCAAAGTGGACTTCTTGGGCTGTTTTTTTTTAAAATATTTATTATAGAGGCTTACGTCGATACATAAACTTGGTCTTTTCAATTTGGAAGCAAAGGCCAAAAAGTTTGAAATGAGGGTTGGGGCTTTCTGATTAAGGGAATGACAAGTCCACAAAACCAAATCAAGCGCAATTCATGCAGATTCATAAAAAAAGAATGTATTTTATCGAATATTTATATGTCAAATCAAAAACAACTACGTAAGATATAATAGTACCATCTTTATCGTTTCATCATGTCTAATTAATATCAATATTCTATTTAACAATAATTAACTCATGAATATACATTGGTGTTAAAGACGAAGTCTCTCTCTTTTTAAATTCATAAATAATACTACTACAACCAACACTTGTGAAAGATGACAGCATTAACATTAAATAATATATAGCCCTAATATATGATGGCTCTTTGGCAAGAATTGCCAAGAAAGATCTAACATCATGCAAAACAACCCCATCAAACATTAATTCCAATGAATTATTATTTGAAAATTATGTATGCGGTCGATATTAACTAAGACAAAACAAATGTGGCATTTATATTAAATTTTACTTCCCACTGTGTTCTTATTCATAATATATGTGAACTCTTTGATAACTTAGGCGATAATTGTATTAGTAATATATGCATTAGTTTTAAGAAAAATTATGTATTATTTTATGGAGAGATTAGATATGCAAAGTTTAATTATTCATGTATTATTTATTCCATTTTCTATCTAGCATAAAATTATACATAGATTTCCTCACAACTTATATNTCTGTTAGGGTTTTGCCTTGATTTTCTTACCATAATTTAAGATTTATTTTTCCTTAAAGAAAAAATAAAACATTACCATAAATGTTTTTACTTTTCTTGAAAGGAAAATATCATATTATTTTATATTTGGTTTATTCTCTCCTTTAGGACTCCTTTTCTAGTAAGAAAAGGTTTTAGGACTCTATAAATATAGGTTTGTTTTCTTCTAACACATAACAATAACATCCACAATGTAGTCGTTTAAGACTTTTGTTTATGGGGAGATTTTCTCTCTACAGTTTCTATGTTTTTTGATTAGTTTTTAATTATGTAGGCCAATTGGTCATATCCTACAATAATATATTTCTTTTAGTATAATTTTATGTGTCGTCTAATTTATCGTCTTATGATTTGCAATTGTAAGCTTCCGCATGACGCCCTAATCACCTTCAGAACCCAACAAGTTCTTATCCACATTTATATTAAATTTTACTTCCCACTGCGTTCTTATTCATAATATATGTGAACTCTTTGATAACTTAGGCGATAATTGTATTAGTAATATATGGATTAGTTTTAAGAAAAATTATGTATTATTTTATGGAGAGATTAGATATGCAAGGTTTAATTATTCATGTATTATTTATTCCATTTTCTATCTAGCATAAAATTATACATAGATTTCCTCACAACTTATATATATTAGATATATAGGTTTCTCAATTACAAATCAAACACTGTATTAATTTTATACATAATCCTAACTAACTATTACTAGACATGATATTACTTATATGGGATCTAATAGTAATACATATGTAATATTTTCCTAACAAGCTATCATAAGATCCCTCAGTGTTAGCATATATTGATGTGTATACCACAAATTATATCAACTTACAGTAGAAAATAAAATAAATAAATAAATATTTAGGTTGAAATATGAATATCTCGCACTCTTTAAAATATTATAATGCACGAATACAAATAAAATATCTTTTTTTTTCCAACTAAATAATGGCATATTCCACATAAGTAAATCTTGAATAATCCTATGGGCTCTTATAACAACCATCAAGATTTTTTTTTTTTTTTTTAAAAAGTAAACTGTCCAATTTAGTTCTCTTTAACTCACATCGACCTGATATCATTTTAAATGACAATTTAGTTTTGAAAGAGGGATTTGACAGCTATGAATAAGAATCCAATAAAAGCTTCAACATTTGTATTATGTGCCACTTTCCACACATATCCCAAATTTGACAAAAGCATGATTTGTCGACATGATTTAAATTCCTAAAATCAAAGGTGTAGGAAGATTAATTGATTAGCAAGATAATGTGGTGGGCCGTGAGTTCCTGTCATTTTCCATTGACATAAATCATATTTTTTTTAATAATTTATGTCCTCGCTAGAAAGTCTCATATTTAAAGTAAAACATTTTCTAATAAGACTACTTTTACTTGATAAGACTCGAACATAAAACTTCTGATTAGCTAGAAAAAATTAATAAGTACTTATTACCTTACGACAATCCTTATTTTCAGGACATACTTCTCCTAGCATCACATTTTCAGTATTGCACCGACAAATCTAAACTACATATATCCGTAACCAACAAACTTATAAAGATCAAAGATCATGATATAATTTTATTTAAAATAAATTCTAACTTTCCTCCTTTTAAAAATAGATCGTTTCAATTATTTGATAAATACTTTGGGAATCCAAGATTTTGCTTGATTTGTAGTGTAAATATTTTGTCTTCTTGATTCACGGTGCTTTTTTATTTTTCCAATGACAGAAGAAATTGTAGAATCACACAGCCAAGGCCCAAGAGAAGGAGAAAGGATCTCGTATATTGCTTGATAATATTATCACTATACCAAAAATAGAGCCATCAATATGAGCTATGCCCGTTGGGTCAGCCTGGCCTAACCCGTGATTTGATAGGGCTGCGCTACGATTTTTGGAGTCCATTTAAGAAAAGGGTTTTTTAGCCCGGCTTGAATAAGTCTGTTGATTTGTGGGACTTGAGAAATATGGATAGGGCCGTCCCGTGGGCCAAAAAAAAATTAATTAAAAAATAAAAATAAAATAGAGTATTAAAAATAATAGGAGTCTACACTCAAAATCTATTTAAAGTTTGAAATATTACAATTTAAATACAAATTATGTTTATAAAATATGTACTACATAAAATAAAGTTCCTAAAATTTCTAGGGAATCACTACATAGGCCATAGCCTATGGAATATTATTATAGTTTTTGTGTTTTATTATGATCATTGGAAAACAATTAGGTTAATATTTTTATTTAGCTATTTATGTTTTTACTTGTAATCAAACTTAATAAATATTATATAAATAATTTTATTTGTGTATTTGATTAACAAGTAGTAACAATAGTCAATATTTATGATAATATTTTTAACTTATAATTTAATTTAAAAAATTATAAAAAATATACTTTTAAGAAAAGAGGGTTGGCCCGGCAAAGCCCGTAGCCCAAACACTTGTGGGCTGGGCCGACCATTTTCTGGCCCACATAAAAAATGGGCNTGGAGTCCATTTAAGAAAAGGGCTTTTTAGCCCGGCTTGAATAATTCTGTCGATTTGTGGGGCTTGAGAAATATGGATAGGGCCGTCCCGTGGGCCAAATAAAAATTAATTAAAAAATAAAAATAAAATAGAGTATTAAAAATAACATGAGTCTACACTCAAAATCTGTTTAAAGTTTGAAATATTACAATTTAAATACAAATTATGTTTATAAAATATGTACTACATAAAATAAAGTTCCTAAAATTTCTAGGGAATCACTACATAGGCCATAGCCTATGGAATATTATTATAATATTTGTGTTTTATTATGATCATTGAAAAACAATTAGGTTAATATTTATATTTAGCTATTTATGTTTTTACTTGAAATCAAACTTAATAAATATTATATAAATAATTTTATTTGTGTATTTGATTAACAAGTAGTAACAATAGTCGATATTTATGATAATATTTTTAACTTATAATTTAATTTAAAAACTTATAAAAAATATACTTTTAAGAAAAGAGGGTTGGCCCGGCAAAGCCCGTAGCCCACACACTTGTGGGCTGGGCCGACCATTTTTTGACCCACATAAAAAATGGGCTAGCCCGGCCTGACCCGTCAAATTGCAAAGCCTATATAGGTTAGCCCGGATGGGGTGGGTCAGCCTATATTGACAGCTCTAACAAAAAATGATCTTTAGCAACATTTAATTAGTGACAATATATATTTTTAACGACAATTAGCACTCTTTGTAAGTGTCTCAATGGCCTAAAGCGACATTGGATCCAATGTTAATTAACTAATGCCGATAAAGACTTTAGCACTCTATGTTAATGTGTATATTTTTTACCGCTAAAAATTGGTTTTGTTGTAGCCTCTATTTATACATACAAAACTAGTAGTGTTATACGTACATTGAGTCCTAAGTAGAATATACTAGCTTGATATCGTAACACTCCCCTCAAGCTAGTGAAGAGGCAGACTGCATACTCCTAGATTGCTTCTGAATCTGGTAAAACCCTGCTTCGTCAATGCCCAAGTTATGCAGTTTGCACCCAAATAAATTGAGTACCCGGTGTGGTTGCACTATATCAATTTTTTTTATTTTTAGTGACATACAATTAATTAACGGTAATAGCTTGATTGCCGTTAAAAATATATTTTAGCGGCATGTAACACTCTTTGTAAATGTCCCTAAAACTTATAGATCGAGCGGTGATCTTGCTAGTATTTTTAGACCAAATTGAAGTGTTCTCTTCACATACCTGAATATTCTCTTTACAACATGAAAATGTTCGTCAGTTGCAGATTGCATAAACTGGATAACAAAATTTACTGCATGTGAAATATCAGGCTATGTGAGTGTGAGGTCATCTCGGACTTCGAAAGAGCTAAATAGAGGTTCGTACAAGTCACCCGTCAGTTTTTAGTTTTGGGTCAACTTTAAATGACCATATCTTTTAGCACATAAAGAATTAAGTGACCCATGATCTATCAAATTGAAGGTCTTTGAGTGCTCTTTAAAATGCCCCCAAGTTTGCTAAATTTCGAGCTCGGAGTAAAAAGTTATGCCTGTTTGAGTGAAGCCTCTATAAGTAAGGCATTTCATCCATTTTAGAAAAGGGTATTTTGGTCTTTTCCTTTTCCCACTAGGCTTAGCACATTTTGTTCACACCAAATAAGGGTCTAATCTGATTTAGACCACTTTTTCACGTTCCTAAACACTTAGAGATTTAGAGCAAGGTTTCAAGAGGAGAAAAGGGCAGGGTTTCAAGCGTTCTTTCAAGAACTGAGGATTTCACCCAGAACAATGTTCTTTCCATGTATGTAAGGCTTCTCACAATGTTGGACTCGTCCTCATGCAATACATCTACTTCATCCATGAATTCGTCCATGAAATCGTGAGTAGTTCTTGATTTTTGTTTCGTTCTTTAACAATGGAGGTTTTGAGTTTCTTGGGTTGAGGATCTTTGAGTATGCATTGTCATTCTTGAAAGGGATTGTATGAAATTCTTCATGTATTTGTGTTGGGTTTGAAAATCAGGAAGAGTTTAGGAGAGTTTCCCTCTTTCCAAATGAGTTAGGACCTTAATTAAGAAGAAACAATTGTCGGATTTCTGGGTATGGGGGTGGGGCGGCGCACCACTATAGCGCCAGAACTTTTGGTCAGTAGTTTAGTGCCTGGCGCCCCGCACCAATAGTGCGCCAGGGTCGTCTGACCCTTTTTCCTTCTATGCTTCTTTGTGAATGTCTTCCTTTGAATCATGAATACGTTCTCTTATTTGTATTAGCTCCTAAATGCTCCATTAATACTTGAGAGATCCTACATGTCCTAATCACATGTCTTAATTTACATTCCAACCTAAAGTAAGTTTAAGAGGAAAGTTCAAGAGGTCTTAGTGAGTCATTTTGAGAATTCTTTTGTAATCAACAATGGTTTTGCACTAAGTCTTGAGAAGTAAATATGAGAATGAGAAGAATTGTATTCATGATTGAAGTATAATGGAACTAAGTGATAACATCAAGGTTAAGGGAGATCACAAATAGAGAATTGAATATTAGAACGCGGAAGCACAAAGAAAAGAAACAAAAAAAACTAACTAAAGATATGGGAAATTCGAAGGAAAGATCCACAAATTTCCAAGGATTAGATGTTCTAAGGCCTTGAAAAGATCCAAGTAACAACGTATAGATTTATGGAAGAAATCTAACGCCTTTACTTGAGAAAACGAATCAAAACGATAGATTCGGATCTTGACCGCTTTATGAGTAACTAAAGACAATAATTAGTATGTAGAAACTAATCACCTTCTAAAGAATACCAAAAAGAAACCAAAGATATCACAAGAAGAAGTTACTTTATACCTTAAACTATGAAA